>NC_143551.1:98212500-98512500 GCF_054136105.1 Typopeltis vanoorti | reverse complement strand
GAGAGTGTGTTTCAAGTACTGAGTACTCTGGATGTCAGTAAAGCTGTGGGACTGAATGGTATTTCACCACGCATTTTGAGAGAATGTGCTAGGGAACTGACAGTGCCTTTGACCTAGCTTTTCAATGAAAGTCTGGCTGCGGGAAAGATGCCCATGGAAATTGCATAAGGGCAGTAGCAGACTGGAAGTGTCTAACTATAGGCCAGTTTGTGTACCATCAGTAGTTAGTAAGATCTTGGAGAAAGTAGTGAAAGACCATATACAGCATTGGACAGATGAGGGTAATGTTATTTGTGAGAGTCAACATGCATTTGTGAAGGGGCACTCTTCTTTTAGCAATATGCTAGTCTTTTATGATAAAGTTACAAGAGCATTAGATGAGGGAAAGGCACATACCGCCATTTTCTTAGACTTAGCAAAGGCATTTGACAGGATGCCAGATGATAAGCTGATATTTAAGTTGCAGCACATGGGTCTGGATGTCAGATTGGTCAACTGGATTCAGGATTGGCTGTCCGATAGGTATCAGAGAGTTGTTGGGAAGGATTATTAGTAATAGAGCAGATGCGGCAGCTCTGCAAGAGGATTTAAATAAGTAGATAGATGGGCAAATGAATGGGGGATTCGGTTTAATGCAGAAAAATGTAAGGTCTTGAGGTTTGGGAAACATCAATGGGACACTGCATGCTCTATGGGAGGAGTTATACTGGAAGAAGTAAGGGAGACAAGAGATCTGGGTTGAATGACTCTCACAAGCGCCTCCGTAGCGCAATTGGAAGAATGACGGTACATTGCGCCCTTCGATTGGAATAGGCCTAAGTTCGATTCTCATCGCGACGGGAGGGATCTTCATCTGGTCGATTTCAATCGATGGTGAGTTAGCCGATCTCATACGGAGGTAGCAGGGTTTTTTTCTCCCGGAAACTCGGGTTTTTCATCCCGCATACATACAAATCGGCCCTTCAGAACACACGCAATTTACAGACAAAAATTACTAGTTGTGGTGGTGTTGGAGGTGGGTGGTAGATGGCGTTGATTCGTAGTAGAGGTAAGGTGTAGAGAGAGTTGAAGATGTCCTCCTGCGATGAGTCTTCGGACTCCTTGGAGGTATCACGAATAATAATAATAATAATAATAATAATAATAATAATAATGATTAATAGAAATCTGAAATTTAGAGGACATATTGCAAAGGTGGTGAAGGTAACACAGAGGATTGCTGCAATAATAAGAAGCACACTGACCTGCAGAAATAAAACAGTTATCATTCTGTTGTATAAGACCCTGATCAGACCACACTTGGACTATTGGTCTCAGATTTGGTCCCCAGGATTTGAAGGGGATAAATTAACTGTGGAAAGGGTATAAAGGTGGATAACAAAGATGGTTTCAGGACTGTACAATGATAGTTATGATGATCGGCTGAGGGAATGTGGACTGCAGAGTTTGGTGGATAGAAGAAGGAGAGGTGATATGATTGAGACTTTTAAACTGTTGAAAGGTGGTTACAGGGTTGACACTGGGGAGTTCTTTCACTTGGTTGAACAGTGGAAAGGAGTGATGACAAGAGACCATCCCTGGAAGTTACAAAAGGAAACTGTGAGCAAGAGGGGTAGGAATGGTTTCTTTGCATGGAGGGTGGTTGAACCATGGAATGTGGGGTGAGAGCGAGAATGGTCAATGAGTTTAAGGAGTGGTATGATGCACTTTGTGTTTCTTAGGAAGGACCTCCCCCGATGAGTCTTTTGACTCCATGGAGGCCTGAATAATAATAATAATAATAAATATAATAATACTCCTTGAACTGTATCTTTCTACAACTGAGCATTTATAATTATTTCTCTCTTAAGAAATTCTAAAGCAGTTGATATTGAATGTGAATTGTTTCGGAGAGCTCCTGAGAGATTTGTGTTTTTTGTTGATTTATTGGTGTTTTGGATTCAATTTAATGGACTTAAGTGTGTAATTTTGGTATATTATTGGAGCTTTATTAGCGTGGTTAGTGTACTAAAGTGTTTTATAACATAATCTATGTCGGGAAGTCGCCGCTAGATGAATTCGTAATGTGTAGTGTTCGTGCAAGCTCCAGATAAGATAAGTATCATTTTCAGTTATCGATACAAATTACTTAATATTGTGTAGTTTTGTTTTGTTTGCCTTGCGTATTTTAGTGCTTCTATTTTTGGGGTGTTATAACGTATAATTTGACAAAACACGTTGCAAATAATTATGGCACCTGTGCGAAGGA
Source organism: Typopeltis vanoorti (assembly GCF_054136105.1). Lineage (NCBI taxonomy): Eukaryota > Metazoa > Arthropoda > Arachnida > Uropygi > Thelyphonidae > Typopeltis > Typopeltis vanoorti. The sequence goes on along the minus strand of NC_143551.1, from coordinate 98,510,252 downwards.
AAATGGCGGCCAGTAATGAAGGTTCGCCATCGTTATCAAAGAACGGTAGCATAAAAGAAATGAGTCAGTGTACTAGCTGTGAAATGTACGCTTTGCGGAGTGCGGTCGGAGTGTGGTTAGATGATAATAAAGGATTGAATGTGTGTAGAAAATGTCGGGAGAATGAGGAATTGAAGTGTATTTCGGATCGTGAGTGTGATATTTTTGTCAACCTTCAGAATGAAGGAAATAGGGATATGACAAGAAACGGCAAGGTTGTACATGAAAATTGTGAGAGTGTGAATGATAGTATAAATGTTTTCTCAGAGAACAAAAAAGATGAGATAGAAGCATTGAGTGAGATCGCGTTGTTGAATAGTGCGATAGAAAGAGCAAAACAGCAGCTAGAGTGCATGAACAAAAGTAGACTGAATGAACCAACCAATAATAAAAGGTATGACAGGAAAAATAGACGTATGAATGTGAACATGAACAAAATGAAGGATAGAGTGCTGTATGGAGACTCGTTAGTACGAGGTGTGTTAGTAGAGGATTTGACAAAATCGTACCAACCTGGTGCGACCATAAAGGACGTAACTGCGTCTATTAGAGAGCAAAAGGAAATGGTGAAAGAAATGATTGTTGTGGCAGGTACGAATGATTTGAAAGGAGATAAAATGGAAATTATAGAAGACCTGAATGAATTGTTTGAGGTAGCAAAAGAAAAGAGTGAGAGAGTTAGAATGATTAGTCTTTTGCCATGGTATGACAGTGAAATGTTTAAAAGGAGGGCTATAATTGCGAATAACTTTATGCGTGGGTTATGTATGACGAGTAGTGTGGAATTTGTGGATGTGTGGAGTGAGTTTGATGGACGAAAGGATCTATATAAGATGGATGGCTTGCATTTGAATGGTTACGGTGTAAGAAGACTTGAGAAAGTGTTGCTGAATGTAGTGGATGTGCAAATTCAGGGAAACTAGATTTGTTAGGGGGGGGGGAGTAGAGATACAGTCCTTATGGAGGCAGTTGAATGTAAGAACGAATATAATATGCCAGAGCAAATAAGGACAACAAATCTGAGTGGGATAGTTAATATAAGGCATCAAGGTAGGGTTGGGGCTAATGGGGGTCTTAAATTCATGTACACTAATACTAGGAGTATTAGGAACAAGAAGGAAGAGTTTTTGGCAATGGTTGGCACTTCCAGACCACAGGTTATAGGTATTAGTGAAACATGGCTGACTGTAGATGATATAACTAGGGGGATTGAATGTGATGGGTATAGTGTGTTCAGGAATGAAAGAGAGAATAAAATGGGGGGAGGAGTATTGTTGATGATAGTTGATGAGCTCCAGCCAAGGAGAATAGAAGTTGAATTGCAGGATAGAGAAAAGAGCACATTTGAGGCCATTTGGTGTGAGATTGTGGCTAGCAGAACTAAATATACAATTGGGTGCTGCTATAGACCAGTGATGGAAAAGATGGTGGTGACAGTATGCACAAGCAAATAGAAGAAATGGGTGGAAGGAGGGTGATTATTATGGGAGATTTCAACTATGGTCGCATTGATTGGAGTGAGGAGAGGACACATGGGAGGAAGGAACTCGATTTTATGCAGTTATTAAGGGATAACTATTTGCGACAGCATGTAATGGAAAATACTAGGGGTCAGAGAGTGCTTGACCTAGTAATTACATCTGAGGATTTGGCTGTAACAAATATGACCTCATTGCCACCAATCGGTGAGAGTGATCATAGGGTCTTAACTTGGGAGGTGGCTAAAGGTGTAGAATTTTCAATTAAGACAGGGTACATGTGGAATTATCGGGCTGGAAAGTATGACAAGCTTAGGAGTTTGATTGGTTCAGTGCCATGGCATGTACAACTGCAAGGACTAGAAGTTGATAGTGCATGGGAGGTAGTTAAGAAGTGCTTGCATGAAGCAATGGCTGACTGTATACCTAGAGTCCGAATAATAAATCAAGTAGGGGTTAAATGGATGAATAACACCATTAAGCTTGAGTTGCAAAAAAAGAAACAACTATGGAGGAAATTTAAGGAGAAGGGTGACCGGCAGGCACATGAACGGTATAAAGCGCAGGCCAGAAAGGTGACGAGTGTGGTAAGAAAAGCAAAAAAGGATTACGAAAGAACATTGGCCATGCAGGCTAAAGAGAATCCTAAACAGTTTTTTTAGATATGTAGCAAGTAAAAGGAAAAATGTACAAGGCAGATTGATTTTAAAGAATGCCGATGGTAGGGAGGTAACTGAATCAGTTGAGATAGTTGAGTTACTGAGTGAGCACTTTGCAAAAGTATATCATCCAGGTGGTGACATTGCAGAAACGAATAAACCAGTAAATTATACGGGAATTGTGGTTAATGAAGTGGAGGTGAGTAGTCTATTGCATAACCTCAATGTGAATACATCTGTGGGATTGGATGGTATACCAGCTCGTGTTGTACGAGAAGCAGCTAAAGAATTGTCAGTACCCTTGACCATATTGTTTAATTTGAGTCTCGGGTCTGGGTTAGTCCCGAGCGGGTGGAAAGAGGGGAAAATAGTTCCACTGCATAAAGGTGGTTCCAAGACTGCTGTTGTAAATTACCGACCGATTAGCATATCAGGAATCATTGTCAAGGTCTTAGAGAAATTAGTCAAGAAAAGAATACAGGATTGGATAGATGAAAATGGGATATTGTATGGGGGACAACATGGTTTCGTGAAAGGTAGATCATGCCTCAGTAACTTGCTCACGTTTTATAACACAGTGACGGCTGAACTGGATAGGGGTAATGGGTTTACAGTGATACTACTGGACCTTGCCAAGGCCTTTGATAGGATACCATATGGAACCCTAATCAGTAAACTGGAGCAGATGGGTATAGATATAGGGTTGGTGAGATGGATAAGAGGGTGGTTGAAGGAGAGATATCAAAGAGTGGTTTATTCAGGAGTGGAGTCTAAAAGACGTCTTGTGACTAGTGGAGTGCCACAGGGCTCTGTTCTTGGACCACTGCTTTTCAATTTGTTCATCAATGATATTGGAAAGGATCTGAGAGGAAGTGTTCACTTGTTTGCTGATGATGCAAAGTTGGGTAGAGCAATTGTGAGTGCACAAGATGTCAAAATTTTACAGGATGATTTGGATAGTTTGGAGGACTGGGCTAGGAAAAATGGATGTCAATTTAATGTGGCAAAGTGTAAGGTTATGCACTTTGGGGTGAAAAGAATAGCAGCAGTATATCGCATTGGTGGAATCATACTCCAGGAGATTGATGAGGCCAAGGATTTGGGAGTGTTGGTGGATAGGGAGTTGAAGTTCAGGGGGCACATTGCAAAAGTAACTAAAACAGCTCACGAAATCACTTGGCTTCTGAAAAATACTTTAACATGCAGAGACGAACAAGTTGTTGTTCCTCTGTATAGAGCCTTGATAAGACACCATCTGGACTTCTGTGCCCAGCTATGGGCACCAGGGTTTCTTTGTGATGGGGAGGAAGTGGAGAGGGTCCAGAGATGAGTGACCAAGATGATAGCAGGTCTGTGGAATGAACCTTATGAGAATAGGTTGAAGATTTGTGGGTTGCAGAAATTGGACGATAGGCGAAGGAGGGGTGATATGATTGAGACATTCAAATTACTGAAGGGTTTTTATAAGATTGATCCAGAAGATATTTTTGATAATATGACTGGTGGTGGGAGGACTAGGGGCCATGCATGGAAGCTGGGCAAGAGCGTGGTTGACAAGGGTGTTAGAGCTAGGTTCTTTACTTGGAAAGTGGTAAATGAGTGGAATAAGCTTCCAGAGTCTCTTGTGGGTGCTACGACCGTGAATGAGTTCAAGGCAAGGTATGATAGATACTGTGTGAATGTTGAATAGTTCTTCTTGACATGATGTTAGGGTCTCCCTCGATGAGTCTGTCGACTCCTTGGAGTTTCCCGGAACAATAATAATAATAATAATAATAATAATAATAATAAGATGGGGGGGGAGAGTACTGCTGATGATAGCAGATGAACTGCAACCAAAAAGAATAGGAGATGAGGAAGGTGGCTGTTCATTTGAAGCAATCTGGTTTGAGATTAAGACCAATAAGACAAAATATACAGTTGGTTGATGCTATAGGCCATGAAATTCCACAGGTGATCTAGAAGACATGCATTGCCAAATTAGTAAAACGAGTACAGGTAGAGTGATTATTATGGCAGACTTCAACAACTAAGGAAATACAGACTGGAAGGAAGTAAGATTGCATGGCTGGAAGGAAACAGAATTAATACACCTGCTGAAAGATAATTAATTAAGGCAGCATGTGATGGAGGGGACTAGGGGTGGGAGAGTATTGGACCTGGTCATAGGATCAAAGAGCTATCCATAACCAAGGTGACAACATTGCCTCCAACTGGTAAAAGTGACCATGCAGTCTTAACTTGGGAAATTGTGAAACATGAGAAATATTTATCAAGAAGGGGTATTTGTGAAACTAAAAGGCAGGTGATTATAACATGCTTAGGAAAAAGCTTAAATTTGTACCCTGACATAAAACACTGTAGGGTAAGGATGTTAATACTGCATGGGATATAGTCAAGGGGAAATTGTATACCTAAGGTAAACAGGGTTAATCAGATAGGAGTTAAATGGATGAGTAATATCATTAAGCACCAGCTGCAGAAGAAGAAAATGCTGTGGAGGGTATATAAAGAGAAAGGTGACCAGCAAACTCATGAACAGTACAAGGCTCAGGCAAGAAAGGTGAACCGCATGGAAAGAAAAGCAAAATAAGATTATGAAAAGAATTTAGCTGAGCAGTCCAAAGGAAATCCCAGAGTTCTTTCATTGTGGCAAGTAAGAGGAAGCATGACTATGGAAGATTAACCTTAATGAGTGATGATGGTCATGAGGAGATAGAAGCAAATAAAATAGTTGATTTACTGAGTGACCACTTTGCAAGCATATATCTTTCTAGTGAGGTTACTGCTTTAACATGTGTGACAGACACTAATGTGGGAACAGAGGTGGATGAATTGGAGGTTCTTAGGATATTGCAGAATCTCAATGTAAATACAGCTGTGGGATTAGATGGGATATCAGCTAGGGTTCTGCAAGAATGCACAAAGGAATTGGCAATGCCTTTGACTAAGTTGTTTAAGTCTCAGGTCCAGTAGAGTTCCAATGGAGTGGAAAGAGGGCAAAATTAATTCTTTGCATAAGGGAGGTTCTAAGACTACAGTAGCAAATTATAGGCCAATCAGTATCTTAGGCATAGTGGTAAAAGTATACTAGAAAAATTGATAAAAAAAAGAGAATTCAAGAATGGGTAGATAAAAATATGATACTCTATGAGGATCAGCATGGCTTTGTGAAGGGTTGGTCATACCTTAGTAATTTACTAACTAACTTTTTATAATAGAGTAACAGCTGAGTTGGATAAAGGAAATGGCTACACGGTGCTTTGCAAAAGACATCATTTGACAAAATACCACATGAAACACTGTTATTCAAATTAGAAAACAAATAAGGATGGATATGACACTGATTAAGTGGATAAGAGGGTGGTTGCTGGACAGATATCAAAAAGTAGTATATGGAGGGACAGAATCAAGGCAAAAACTTGTGACTAGTGGCGTGCCACAAGGTTCAGTGCTGGGACCACTGCTGTTTAATTTCTACATAAATGATATAGGAAATAATCTGAAAGGAAATATTCAGTTGTTTGCTGAGTGAGATGTGAAATTAGGTAGAGTAATAGGCTGATTAAATAGGCTGTCAGTATGGGCAAAAGATAATGGGCATCAGTTTAATGTAGAGAAATGTAAAGTTGTGCATTTTGGGGTAAATAGATTACAAGCTGTGTATCACATTGACGGCACTGCACTCCAGGAAACAGATGAAGCTAGATATTTAGGGGGGGGGTAGACAGAGACAGAGACAGTGGTAGACTCGCCTCTGAATCCTCTGCGTTTCTTCCTCATCCCCCAAGAAACCCAGGGAACCAGACTTGAGCCCAGAAGATTACTTGGATAGTGATGAACATATTAACAAGTAGAAATAAGGAAGTTGTAATTCCTCTTTATAAGGCCTTGATACGCCCACATCTGGATTACTGTGCTCAAGTCTGGTTCCCTGAGTTTCTTAGGGATGAGGAAGAAGCGGAGAGGATTCAAATGCAAGTGACCAAGATGGTGAGTGGCCTGTGGAATGTTCCCTATGAAGATGGATTGAAGGTGTGTGGATTGCAGAAGTTGGCTGATAGGAGAAAGAGAGGAAATATGATGGAAACATTTAAGTTTCTCAAAGGATTTTATGGGATAGATGCAGAGGAAATGTTTCAGCACTTGGCTAGAGGGACCAGAACAAGGGGTCATCCATGGAAGTTGAATAAAGGTGTGGTCTGTACGTGTGTGAGGACTAGATTGTTTTGCTTGGAGTGAATGAGTGGAATGGGTTGCCTGAGTCAGTTGTGAGTGCTTTGTCTGTTAATAGGTTCAAGGAGAGGTATGATGGATTGGGTCTCCTGTGATGACTCTTCGGACTCCATAGAGGTCCCTGTATAATAATATTTGTGGATCATGCAAAACTTATGAAGATAAAATAGTAGGTTACAGCAACAATGAAGAAACATGAATGAGACATTACATTAAATAGATAATAGAGATAATTCAAGACTTTATCCATCGTAAAAAAAAATTCATTATCCACTGTTATCAAACAACATCTTAACTAGGGAAAAAAGATATGCTCAACTAGTTTTTCAGGTGATGATTTGACTGAAAAGGATCTAGAGAAAAGAAGTCCAGGATGTTCATTATGAGGATTATGAGACTGGGAGAGAGGAATACTTTGAAACATGATAAATGTGGGACAGATAGAGAGCAGTTACAATACAGAGATGTATGCTGATGGTGGTATTTTTTTTATCAGATCAACACAGAGAAGATTATGCATATAACCCAGAGAGAGAAAACTGGAAGAAGAGTTCAACCAGAAGATGTACAAAGGAGTATCAAATAAACAGATTTTTTTGCTTGGAGACTGGTATGAAACACATTGCATCCTAGAGGTATAGCAAGTGTAGAGTAGAGACAGCAAAAGGTAGTATTATTTAAGGCAGGAGTCTTCAACGCATGGCTTGCGGAGCTCTTTGCCGTGGCTCGCCGGCCATTTTGAAAAAAGAACTACTTAACATTAAAACGCGATTAAATAAAAATAATTTCAATGAAGCTCATGGGCCACTAAGCTATACTGCGGTATTTAGAATTGTAAGAAGCTTTGCAGATTCACAAGGAACGCTGTGTATGTGATACTTTACATAAAATCCTATAAAAATAAATATTAAATAGACATGCCACAGTCAGTCAGTTGTGAACAGTGTGATATTTGTGTATAAGCGCATGCAGGTTCATCGTGTCATCATCGCCTATTGTGGTTTTATATTGCCAGACTTTTTTCATTAGTGTGAGACATATTCAGTGGATAATAACCGTTACACAGCCATTTTAGATCATTTTTTGAGTTCACCTTCCATCATATGGTGTCTACGAGTAAATAGTGTAAATCAAGTGATTCTTGTCGGTTTTTTTTAATGAAATAACTGGTAAATAGTTTACGAAATTAACAACGCATATAAAGTATATTAATTAAAGGTAACTTTAATGAATAACTTCTATATTTCGGCAATGTCACATTGACATCTTCAGGAACATAAAGATATGGTATGTATGTGCACTCAGGAACTAACACAAAGCAAATGAGGAAGAAAGCAAGAAACTAATATTGTTCCTAAAGTCCTAATGGTGCCCTCTTGCGGGCTAATTAATAAAAAACAAATTAGCCCACAAGAGGGGCACCATTAGGACTTTAGGAACAATATTAGTTTCTTGCTTTCTTCCTCATTTGCTTTGTGTTAGTTCCTGAGTGCACATACCATATCTTTATGTTCCTGAAGATGGCAATGTGACATTGCCGAAATATAGAAGTTATTCATTAAAGTTACCATTAATTAATATACTTTATATGCGTTGTTAATTCCGTAAACTAATTACCAGTTATGTCTAACCAACGTATAAGTCTTGCTACTAGAATTTTTAATGAAAAGTGGACCATGTTGTACTTTTTTTGTGGTGATCGACGATAAGCCAGTGTGTTTAATTTGTCGTAAGTCAGTGTCAGTATCAAAAGAATACAATATAAAATGACACTATGAGACAAAGCATGCGTCCAATTTCAATCACCTTCAAGGGCAGCTTCATGTGGACAAAGTGAGCCATCTCCAAACTGATTTAAAATACCAGCAGGGTATGTTTAAAAGGCAGGGGGGAAGAGAGCGAAGCGTGCGTCAAAGTAAGTTATGTCTTCTTCTTCTTTTCAGCCATTTTCTGTCCACTGCTGGATGAAGGCCTCCTCCAGTTCTTTAAGTTATGTAACAACTGAAAAAATTGCTAAAAAATCAAAACCTTCTTGGACGGCAAGTTTGAGAAAGAGTATCTCATCGCTGATGGGGATATTCTGTGCCCAAATAATAAGGAAGCGTTTAAAAAACTGTGTTTGTCTGGGATAACTGTAGCACGACATGTCGAAGAACTTGCCAATGACATTGAAGGAACTTCAATGTCATTGGCAAATAAAAAAAATGGTTGTCCGAATTTACGTCATATTCACTTGCTTTAATGAGAGCAAAGATGTGAAGGATACAGCACAACTGGCTATCTTTGTCCGTGGCATTGATGAACAATTCAGTGTGACAGAAGAACTGCTAGCGCTCGTACCTATGAAGGGAACGACGAATGGCACTGATATTCTTGTAGCCACCAAGAAAACCTCCAGCGTTTCGACCTCAGCTTAACCAACCTTGAGGGTGTGGTAAATGATGGTGTCACTGCTAGAGTGGGAAAGAACGAAGGGTTTGTTGCGATGCTATGGAAAGAACCGGAACTAAAAGGAAAAGATTTCATCCATTACCACTATTTAATACACCAGGAGAATTTGTGCATGAAAACTATTGGATTTGAGAATGTCATGAAAGTTATTGTGATTGTCGTCAACATTATTAGGGCAAGAGGATTGAATCATCATCAATTCCAAGAGTTTTTGACACGAGAGTGCAAAGTGGATCATGCCAATGTGGTTTATAGTGATGTGCGCTGGTTGAGCAGAGGGAAGGTTCTTAAAAGAGTCTTTGACTTAAGGAGTGAAATACAGCAGTTCATGCAAACCAAGGAGAATCCGATTGCGGAATTTAATGATCTGAAGTGAATGACAGACTTTACCTTTGTAACCAACATCTCATTGCATATGAATGACCTAAATAAGCAGCTACAATCCAAAGATCAACTGGTGTCACCCTGTTTGATCACATGAAAGCTTTTGTGGCCAAGCTCAAACTTTGGGAGGCATAACTTGCAAAAAAAGACTTAACTCGTTTTCAGCTTCTCATTGAGTCCAACTATTCGTCTCTTGATGCATATGCTACAAAATTAGCCGTTTGCGAAGTGAGTTCGAAGAGTGATTTTCGTAACCAACAGTCTTCTTTAGATTTATTTTCAATGCCATTCAGTGTCAATGCTGCCAAAATGCCAGGCTCACTACAAATGGAGCTGCTTGAACCAAAACAACTCTTCTTTGAGAGAAAAATTATTCAATGTGCCCTTGCTTACATTTTACAAAGACTACATTTCTGAATCCTCTCTTTTAGTGTTGCATGGTGATCAGCATTCATTTTAGAAATTATGGACTTTACAACCGTGTTATAAATAACTATTTTAATTTCCCGACGTTTCGACATTCATATTAAGGTCATTATCTAGAGTATATACAAATATACAAGTACAAGCTGAGTTACATTTCGCACAGTAAGCAAAAGAAACAATGATTTGATCACCGGTTATTCTACTGGCTTGACCTCCAGTGAAAAAAAAAAAAAATACAGATAAAATTACAAATTAATTAGTTATTTAGAAAATACATCAAAGCTAAATTCTATTTAAGATAACATGAGAGAAACATTCTTTCTTATAGATAGTTTTCTTACAGTAACGATGTCCTATTTTTAACATTACAATTGTTATATTAGATATTTTTGATTCTGGATTATCTATAGTCCTGTTTATAGTTAACTCTTAGGGAGAAAAGTTCTATGGGTAGAATATGTGCCTTCCATATGCTTGGGATTTTTAGACCATCATTATTGTGCAGATTGGGGTGATCGATAAGAATCTCACAGGCTTCCTTAAATTTGCGTTCATACCATATTTTGGTGTGATGTAAACATGTTGTTTTTCCAATCAATTCAATGTAAAGTGTTCAGGGCATGATCAGAAAGGCCAGCTTCACCATAGTTATTATATTTGATGTGTCGTTTATGTTCCCTTTGTCTGATAGGAATTGCACATCCTGTTTCCCCTATATATGGCAGATTATAGGTGCAGTAAATATGGTATACTCCAGGGTGGGCCAGCAGAGGGAGTGGGTATTTGGATGAGTTGAGTAAGCTTTTTAATTTTGCAGGAGGTTTAAAGGTGTCTTTGAGGTTGTATTTCTGTAGCATTCTGTTTATTTTATCTCATGTCCCTTTAATGTAAGGAATGGTTATAGTTTTATTGTAGTCTGGTTTATCTTTGTTTTTTTTATTGAGGTCTTGTAGAGAATTTTGTTGATAGTATTTTAGTTGTAACCATTTTTTAGAAAAATATTGCTGATAACTTTAAATGCGTTTTCAGCGCTTGTTCATCGGAGCAGATCTTCAAAGCCCTGTTTTTTAGAGTATTAATGACACCTAGTTTTTGTGTAGGGTGGTTGTGTAGGAGTTTATGTGCATATATTGGCCAGTATGTGTTGGTTTCCTGTAAACAGTGAAGGTAAAGACTCTCAGAAGGAAGACATGTGACAAATGTATCAAGAAACGGAAGTGTGTTCTGTTTTTCAATCTCAATTGTAAACTGTATGAGTTTGTGTTGTTTGTTCAGGTGGCTAAGGAAAGTGTCTAATGTCTGGTGGCCATGGGGCCAGGATGCACAATCCCTATCAGACAAAAGGAACATAAATGACACATTAAATATAATAACTATGGTGAAGCTGGCCTTTCTGATAATGCCCTGAACACTTTACATAGAATTGACTGGAAAAGCACCAGTTGTTTACATCACACCAAAACATGGTATGAACGCAAATTTAAGGAAGCCTGTGAGATTCTTATCAACCACCCCAATCTGAATAATAATGATGGTCTAAAAATCCCAAGCATATGGAAGGCACATATTCTACCCATGGAACCTTTTGCCCTAAGAGTTAACTATAAACAGGACTATAGATAATCCAGAATCAAAAATATCTAATATAACAATTGTAATGTTAAAAATAGGACATCATTGTTACTGCAAGAAAACTATCTATAAGAAAGAATGTTTCTCTCATGTTATCTTAAATAGAATTTAGCTTTGTTGTAGTTTCTAAATAATTAATTTTTAATTTTATCTGTATTTTTTTTTGTTTTCACTAGAAGTCATGCCAGTAAAATAACCAGTGATCAAATTATTGTTTCTTTAGCTTACTGTGTGAAATGTAACTCAGCTTGTCCTTGTATATACTCCAGATGATGACCTTAATATGAATGTCGAAAAATCGGGAAATTAAAATAGTTATTTATAACATGGTTGTAAAGTCCATAATTTCTAAAATGATTACATTTCTGAGGACACATTCCCTAATCTTTGATGGCATGCTCTGAAGATGTGCACTTTGTTAGGAAGCACATACTTATGTGAGCAGTTCCAGAATGAAGCATGTGAAGTCCAAGACAAGAACTCAGATTATGGACCAACATCTTGAGAATACTCTGTGCATAGCGACTTCCAACATTGATGCCAACATTGACAAGCTGGTCAAAAAAAAACATTGCCAAGTTGCCCATTGACATTGTAAAAAATGAATGTTTTCTTCATTAAATTATCTTTTTTCAAGTATTGATTTTATTTACTTATTATGAACCCGACTCCTACCTACGCTCTTAAAGCTGAGTATGTTTATTTTTATATGATTTTATGTAAAGTATCATATGTTCAGCCTTCCTTGTGAATCTTGAAAGCATCTTAATTGAAATTTTTAATGCGGCCGCACTGTCTGAAAGGTTGAAAGGCCCCCTGATTTAAGGGATAGTATAATCACATAATGTCATTATTATCAATGGTGAGTGGTAATCCTGAAGTAATGATAGAGTTTAGTCATCATTTTCATGCCACACAGAGTCATGATAGTCATAAAACCTGTTCGTTTGTTTGTTTGCTATATCTTTTTACCAGTACACATAATCTTTAATGATTATGAAGATAACAAAAGCTTTGACATATTTTGGGCAGACAGACTGTTCTGTGGAAAAGATAATTAATGAACATCAATACTACACTGAATAATTTGAAACCTCAAAAGTCTGATTTGGCACAACATAGTAATGACACTAGATACAGTATCACAGTATCCTTTGCAATGAAGCTTGTCTTCATAGAAGCAGTTTTAAATATGAACGGCTTTCCAAAGAAAGTTGTGAAGCCATTTAACAATTCAGGCCTAACCTGAATCAGAACAGTTGCCTTTCTCTCTCCTAAAAGTTTTGGAGATTCCCATTTTCTGCCAACAAGATGCATGAAGAGTATAAAACACAGGCCAGAAGAGTGACTAGTATGGTAAGGAAGAGGAAACTGGAATATGAGAGGAGATTGGCCCTAAGATCCAAAGAAAATCCTAGGGAATATTTTACATATTAGGCCAGTAGGAAGAGAAATGACTGTGGAAGAATGATATTGTGGGATAAAAATGGGAACAGAGTGACTGATGCAGAGGACATAGTAGAATTGTTCAATGATCACTTTATTGGAGTATTTCATCCTGGATGAGTCAGTTTTAATACTAGAGGGATTGGGCAGGTTCAAGGTTTAGAGGTACAGGAGGAGAGTGTGTTTCAAGTACTGAGTACTCTGGATGACAGTAAAGCTGTGGGACTGGATGGTATTTCACCACGAGTTTTGAGAGAATGTGCTACGGAACTGACAGTGCCTTTGACCTGGCTTTTCAATGAAAGTCTGGCTACTGGAAAGGTGCCCATGGAATGGAAGGAAGGTAAGATAGTGGCATTGCATAAGGGCGGAAGCAGACTGGAAGTATCTAATTATAGACTAGTTTGTGTGTCATCAGTAGTTAGTAAGATCTTGGAGAAAGTAGCAAAGGACCATATACAGCATTGGGCAGATGAGGGGTAATGTTATCTGTGAGAGTCAACATGGATTTGTGAAGGGGATGCTCTTGTTTTAGCAATATGCTAGCCTTTTATGATAAAGTTACAAGAGCATTAGATGAAGGAAAGGCATATTCTACCATTTTTTTAGACTTATGAAGGCATTTGATAGTGGTGCCACATGATAAGCTGATATTTAAGTTGCAGCACATGTGTTTGGATGTCAGATTGGTCAACTGGACTCAGGATTAGCTGTCTGATAGGTATCAGAGAGTGGTGTATGGTGGGGCAGTTTCAAGGAAGCAGAGGGTTACAAGTGGGGTCCCACAGGGCTCAGTGCTGGGACCTATATTGTTTAACCTTTATATCAATGACATTGTCAGTGGATTGCAGGGTGATGTTCAGTTGTTTGCAGATGATGCAAAGCTGGGAAGGATTATTAGTAATAGTGCAGATGCAGCAGCCCTGCAAGAGGATTTGAATAAGCTAGATAGATGGGCAAATGAATGGGGATTTCGGTTTAATGCAGCAAAATGTAAGGTCTTGAGGTTTGGGAAACATCGATGGGACACTGCATATTCTATGGGAAGAGTTATACTGGAGGAAGTAGGGGAGACAAGAGATCTGGGTTGATGATTGAAAGAAACCTGAAATTTAGGGGACATATTGCAAAGGTGGTGAAGGTAACACAGAGGATTGCTGCAATAATGAGAAGGACACTGACCTTCAGAGATAAAACAGTTATCATTCCATTGTATAAGACCCTGATCAGACCACACTTGGACTATTGTTCTCAGATTTGGTCCCCAGGATTTAAAGGGGATAAATTAACTGTGGAAAGGGTACAAAGGCAGATAACAAAGATGGTTTCAGGACTGTACAATGATAGTTATGATGATCGGCTGAGGGAATGTGGACTGCAGAGTTTGGTGGATAGAAGAAGGAGAGGTGATATGATTGAGACTTTTAAACTGTTGAGAGGTGGTTACAGGGTTGACACTGGGGAGTTCTTTCCCTTGGTTGAACAGCGGGAAGGAGTGATGACAAGAGGCCATCCCTGGAAGTTACGAAAGGAAACTGTGAGCAAGAGGGTGAGGAGTGGTTTCTTTGCATGCAGGGTGGTTGAACCACGGAATACATTGCCTGATGGAGTCGTGAGAGCGAGAACGGTCAATGTGTTCAAGGAGTGGTATGATAGACTGTGTTTCTTAGGGGGGGGGGACCTCCTCTCGATGAGTCTTGATAGACTTTGTGTTTCTTAGGAAGGACCTCCCACGATGAGTCTTTTGACTCCATGGAGGCCTGAATAATAATAATAATAATAATTAATAATATTAAAAGCAGTACAGTAATGAGGATATGATGCACCTGTGGCAAGTGTCTAATTTGCACCCCCGTTAACCCAAATCTGACAAATATTTTTAAAAATTTAAATGTAATAAGTTTAATTTTACCAAATGCAATATGTTAAATACTTACTATTAACCCCATCAAAATGAGTTGCAGTGTGTTGCAGAATTTGCGTATCTTTAAATTTCGGCAATATGCTGAAATTTAAAAATACAATATAAAATAGTGGACTTTTATATCTATTTATTTATTTTTATTTTTTACATTTTGCACCCGTGGCGATCGCCTCTTTCGCCATGCCTTTGTTCCTTGTTACGGTATTGCGTGACAGGCAGTTTTATTTGATAAATCGACTGTTGTATGTACGCTGTATTGCTGTTCTTTGATTTGATTGTTTCTATACACTGATGATATACTGTTATTTTTAGTAAGAAATATCTATACTTTCTTTACAGTGGTTGCTGTAATTTTGTTATTTTAACAATATAAATTCATTTTTAAAATTATTGTATTACCTTTCAGCTTCTGAACCTTTTGGGCATGGTAAACATTCTGAAGCACCTCCATTGACTGTGTTGGTAACAGTTATATCATATATTTTAGCCATATCATCTCTGTAATTCTGTGGAATCTTCTTCATTTTACTATCTTCATAACTCTGTTTTTGAAATGCCCAACTGAAGATATAGGAATCATTTTGGCTCACTTCAAAACTTAAAAAAAAGAGAAAGGAAAAGCAAAGCATAAAGTTAAATGATTTTTTTGTTGTTGTAATAAAACCAATGTTAATAACTTTAACAAGGTAAATAGCTACAAAATTAGTCAAATCATTTCATTGTTGATATTTTACACATTGCATACTTTTGTGTTTCCACAGTATTAACAACAATGCTCTCTGGGTTGGAAAGACCTAGGTTTGAATCCAACCTATTATTCCAGAAGCTCCCCCTCCCCCCAAAGACTTCATCACCTTCTTGAGGGACATACCTGTCAGAGAACACATGCATCAGCAGACATAATCAACTATGGAAATTGGATTAACTTCCTTATCATTATGAAAAGTAAATTAAAAAAAAAACCAAGTTATTTAACAGAAACAGGCCGTTTGGTCTATGTGCAAAACAAGCAGGATTTTTTTTTTTTAAACCATGAGACCCACAAAAAAAGGTTTGCAAACACACATATTAAATGCTGAAAGGCAAAAATCTAATATTTTCTTTGTTCCAAAACTTGCGGACATGTAGTATAAATTAGGTACAATGCTCCTTCACGTTAAGCCAACTCGCAACATGACATATTCTCATCATTATGATCATGTGGTACTCACTAGGAAAGTGAGTAAGTTTATGGATGTTCCCTTCAGAAAAGGTTACATGCCAAACTACAAAGTAGAAATTATGACCAACTAAAGAGTATGTTGGGGTCTGCACCATGGTATCAGTTGTTGGATGAGAATGAAATTGACCGTGCATGGAAAGCATGTAAGAAACACTTAAATGATGTAATATCAGAATGTGTCCCTAGAGTTCGAATAATAAATAGCATAGGAGCAAAATGGATGTGTAATCTTATTTTATTAAGCAAGAGATTTATAAGAAAAGGATGATGTGGAAGGAATACTGTGTGCATAAGGATGATGTCAGATATGAAAACTATATGGGCCAGGCCAAAAGAGTCATAACTGCTGTATAGAAAGTTGTCTAAGTGTGGGAAAAAAAAAAAAAAAAAAAAAAAAAAAAACTGGCTGTGCAATCTAACGACAAACTAAAAGAATTCTATCATTATGCTTCAAGAAAAAGGGAGAATGAATATGAGAGAATCTCTACTGAATACAGATGGTGTATCATGACAGATATGGAAGAAATTGTTCAAGTAATGAGTGCCCATTTGCTAAACACTATCAACTTGGTGTATGCAACACATTGTGTTAACTGTTACCTCTTCACTGGATAAAGAAGAAACTCAAGTGTATGAGGAGGATTTACTAGAACTGTTGCGCAAACTGAATAAGCAATGGGGACTGACGGGATATCAGCACAGATGCCAAAATTCTGTTCAGCAAACTCGCTATTCCTTTGACCAGGCTATATAATTTGAGTCTCAGAACAGTGAATACATTCTTTACCATTCTTGGTGTAAAGACTGATGCATCCAACTATTGGTATATTATCTCTGGAATGGTGATGGTGAAGATTTCAGAAAATATGGCTATGGATAACATTCAGAAATGGGTTGATAGAGAATCTCTAGTTTGCAATGAACCAGCACAGGTTTACTAAGGGAAGGTTGTGTTAGAGCAACTTGCTCATATTCTATAATAATGTTATCACTGAGTTAGACAAGGGAATGGATACATCATGATACTTTTGAATCATGCTAAGGCTTCTGATAGAATACAGCATGGAATATTGTTGTATTCCATGCTGTATGGAATATTGTTGTATAAATTGAAGAATGTGGGATTGGATTATAAAATATTAGCATAAATAGGAGGATGGCTGACTGACAGATATCAAAACGATGTATATATGGGGGAGGGGTGGATGTGAGTCTGCAAGATTTAAGGTAACCAGTGGTGTATTACAAGGATCAGTCTTTAGTCTACTGTTATTTAATCTATACATTAACGACATTAGGAAGGATTTGACAGACACAGCTATTTGCTGAGGATGCAAAGATTGGATGATTATACAGAATGATGATTAGATAACCAATGTCATATATATATATATGTGTGTGTGTGTTAAAGATGCCAAGCAATTTTATAAGCTAGGTTTTAATCCTTTTTCCCAAGTAAGAAAACAGACAAATAAGTCAAGGTCTGAGGCAACTCATGGTAAAGGTGGAGTAAGCTCTGATCACTTTCCTTAGTATTTCCCTTAATGCAAAGCACATTCCCCTGCGGAGATGTATGATGCTATGCATTAAAGGCAAGGGCCACTACCCAGAGTGGTTTCGACCTTTATTGAGGTCTCGTCAATGGGAGCCAGATCGAAAAATACAAAGGTTGAAGTAATGCAGAGCTTATAAATTTTACCTAAACAAGTTTCAGTAAGGTGCTTTGACTTTATTAAATACTCCAACTTTACCACGAGTTGTCTTGGACCTAAACTACATTCAGGCGCAAACTTGACTTACTCGTCTATTTGCTTACGTGGAAAAAGGATTAAAACCTAGCTTATAAAATTGCTTGGTATCTTTAACATAGTATATACCCAAGGTAAAAAAATTTCTACATCTTACTCTCATCCTGAGATTTTTATTTAATAAGGTCAAAGCACCTTGTGGCAACTTGTTTAGGTAAAATTTATAATCTCTGCATTACTTCAACCTTGGCATTTTTGGGTCTGGCTCCCACTGACAAGACCTGAATAAAGGTCGAAACTGGCTTGGGTAGTGGCCCTTGCCTTTAATGCATAGCATCATACATCTCTGCAAGGGGATGTGCTTTGCATTTGGGAAATACTAAGGAAAGTGATCAGAGCTCACTCCACCTTTAGCACGAGTTGCCTCAGACCTGAAAACTAAGTTCAGGTGCAAACTCGACTTACTTGTCTGTTTGCTTACTTGGGAAAAAGGATTAAAATCTAGCTTATAAAATTTCTTGGTATCTTTAACATAGTATACAGGGTGATTCCGAACTCTTGGATCAAACTTTAAGGGGTGATTTATGGATTTAAGAGGTGATGTATGGAGAATCGATGATCTGTGGTGTGCAAGATAGGATGCCAGAGGAGTGTTTGCCTGGAGGAATGATAGAAAGTGTAGCTATGGTAATTAAGTGAGATGAAAGGGTGGATGAAATGATTGTGATGGTGGGTACGAATGACTTGAGAGGCAGTGTAAATCGAGTGACGAGAGATCTGAGATTCATGCTTGAGGTTGTACAAAAGAAAACACAGAGAGGAAAGATAGTGTGTGTGTGTGTGTGTGTGTGTGTGTGTGTGTGTGTGTGTGTGTGTGTGTGTGTGTGTGTGTGTGTGTGTGTGTGTGTGTGTTACCCAGGTATGATAATGAGAAGCTTAGCAGAAGAGCAGTAATAATGAATAGCATAATAGCTAGAATGTGTCAGAAGAGAGGATTGGAATATGTGGATGCTTAGAGGGCATTTGAGAACAGAAAGGAACTGTATGTGAGAGAGACTGCTTGCATTTGAATGAGGAAGGATGCAGACATCTGGAGAGATTGCTGTTTTCTGAACGAGTCGGTGTGTCAATGCAGGAAAACTAGAATTCCCAGGGTGGATGGTAGCAGGGGTGGCCACTTGTGGGAATGGGGATGACATCAGGTAATACTGAGTCCAGTGAAGTCTGGAGGAGATAATGATAAGTATAGAAGTAGCAATATTTTTATGCTTTATACTAATGCTAGGAGTATCTGGAATAAAGGATATGAATTGGTAGCGCTGACAGCATCAGCCTGGCCAAAGATTCTTGGTATTACTGAGATGTGGTTGACGGAAGATGATATAATAACAGGAATGGAAGTAGCAGGGTACAGCGTTTTTCAGCAGAATAGGAGGGGAAAATGTTGTGGTGGAGTACTGCTTATGATAAGTGGTGACTTATGTCATCTAAGAGTGGGGGCTTTGGAAGGCAGTGACACTAATGGTTTTGAAAACATAGGGTGTGAGGTAGAGGTGGGCAAGATAGGATATTTATTTGAGTGTTGCTACAAGCTAAGGAGTACAGAGGCAGCAGGAGATGTTTAGGCAGTTGAGCTTTGCAAGTGCAAAAAGAATGATTTTATGAAAGATTTTAACTACAGCAGTATAAGCTGGGAAGAGGAAAGTGCATGTAGTAATAAGGGAATGGAATTTCTGGAATTCTTGATGGTTAGATGTCTTAGGCAACATGTAATAGAGGGAACAAGAGGTTCGAGAGTTTTAGATTTGGTTATAGCATCAGAAGAGCTGATAATAAATGCGATGAGAGAGTATGACCATATGGTTTTAACATGGAAGATGAACAGACATGCAGTATCAAAGAAAAGGGAACATATGTGGAATTATAAGGCGGGTGATTATAATAGTCTTAGATATCAACTTGAGGCAGTTCCATGGAGGGCAGAACTGGAACGCCAGGATATCATTAATGCTTGAGAAATGGTGAAGGAATATTTCTTAGCAGCAATAGTAAGCTGTATTCCACAAGAGAAAAAGTGGACACAATTTGGTGTAAAGTGGATGATAAAGAATATCAAACAGGAACTCCAGGTGAAAAAGAGATTATGGAAGAGATATAAGAAATGGGGTGGTGAGCAGATGCATGAAGAATATAAGACTCAGGCCAGGAGAGTGACTATTATAGTGAAGAATGCAAAACTGGAATATGAGAAGAGATTGCCACTAAGATCCAAAGAAAATCCTAGGGAATTAGGGAATTTTTTAGCTATGTGGCCAGTAGGAGGAGAAATGATTGTAGAAGAACGACACTGTGTGATAAAAATGGGAATAGAGTGACTGATGCAGAGGGCATAGTGGAGTTGTTCAATGAGCAATTTATTGGAGTATTTCATCCTGGAGAAGAAGGTTTTCAAATCTGCCCTACCCTTTAACACTAAAGGGGTAGGGCAGGTTTGAGGTTTAGAGGTGCAAGAGGAGAGGGTGTGTATTCGAAATACTGAGTACTCTGGATGTCAGTAAAACAGTGAGACTGGATGGTATTTCACCACAGGTTTTGAAGCTCCTTTAACCTGGCTTTTTAATGAAAGTCTGGCTATGGGAAAGGTACCCAAGGAATGGAAGGAAGATAAGATAGTGCCATTGCATAAGGGAAGTAGCAGACTGGAAGTGTCTAATTATAGGCCAGTTTGTGTGTCATCAGTAGTTGTTAAGGTCTTTGAGAAATTTAGTGAGGGACTATATACAGTGTTGAGCAGATGAGGGTAATGTTATCTGTGAGAATCAACATGGATTTGTTAAGGGGTAGCTTAAGTAATATGATTGCGTTTTATAATAAAGTGACAAGAGCAGTTGATGAGGAAAAGGCATACACTGCCATTTTTTTTGGATTTTGCAAAGGAATTTGACAGGCTGTCACATGACAAGTTGATATTTAAGTTACAGCAGATGGGTTTAGATGTCAGGTTAGTCAAGTGGATACAGGATGGGCTGTCTGATAGGTATCAGAGAGTTGTGTATGGTGGGGCAATATCAAGGAAGCAGAAGGTTACAAGTGTGGCTCCACAGGGCTCGGTACTGGGACCTGTATTGTTTAACCTTTATATCAATGACATTGTCAATGGATTGTGAGAGGGGATGTTCAGTTTTTTCAGATGATGTGAAGCTGCGAAGGACTATTAGTAATAGTACAGTTGTGACGGCCCTGTAAGAGAATTTGAATAAACTAGACAGATGGGCAAATGAATGGGAGTATCAGTTTAATGCAGCAAAATGAAAAGTCTTGAAGTTTGGGCTACATTGATGGGAGGCTACTTACTCGATTGGAGAAACTGAAGGAGGTAGGGTAGACAAGAGATCTGGGGGTGATAATCGATAGAAAAACTGAAATTTCAGGGTAAATATTGCAAAGTGATGAAGGTAACCCAGAGGATTGCTGGAATACTGAGAAGGACACTGACTTGCAGAGATAGAAGAGTTATCATTCCATTGTATAAGACCCTGATCAGACCACACAGACTATTGTTCTCAAATTTGGTCCCCAGGATTTGAAGAGGATAAATTGACTGTGGAAAGGGTACAGAGACAGATAATAAAGATGGTTTCAGGACTGTACAATGTTAATTATGAGGATTGGCTGAGGGACTGTGGACTGCAGAGTTTGGTGGAAAGAAGAAGGAGAGGTGATATGATTGGACTTAAACTGTTGAGAGGCAGTTACAGGGTAGACATTGGGGAGTTCTTTCACTTGGTGGAGAAATGGGAAGGAGCAATGACAAGGGGCCATCCCTGGAAAGTACGAAAGAAGGCTGTGAGTAAGAGGGCGAGGAGTGGTTTCTTTGCATGGAGGGTGATGGAACCATGTAATATAATCTTGCTCTCACCACTCTGTCAGAGTGGTGAGAGCAAGAGCAGTCAATGAGTTGAAGGAGTAGTATGATAGACTTTGTATTTTTTATGAAGGACCTCCTGCGACGTCTCTTGACTGCATGGGGGCCTGAATAATAACAATATTATTATTATATTGGTGGGATTATGTTAGAAGAAAACTAATCAGACTAGTGATTTTGGAGTTTTAATAGACATGAAGTTGAACAACGTTCAAGGATTTCAAATACAACACAGCGAATAACTGCAATGCTGAAACAAATTTTGACAAGTAAAGACAGGAAAGTCATCTTGCTTCTTTACAAGACTTGGATAAGATAAGATAAGACCACTCAGACTATTTATTGCACACAGGTGTGGACTTCTGGTTTCTGGGATTCTGATATAGTGGAGAGAGAGAGAGAGAGAATGTAAAAGAGCATGTTAAAAATTATATCAGGATTGTGGAATACTAATTATGAATACAGATTGAGAATTTGTGGACTGAAGATGCCAGCAAACAGAAGAAAGAGGAGTAATATGATTGAGACTTACAAACAACTTCTTCATATAGGATACCAATAGATGAAATTTTTCATTTTTTGGAGGGTGGAGAAAGGATGAAAGGGCCTCCTTGAAAGTTAATAATGAATGCCATCAAGAAAGGGGTGAGATCTAGATTTTTCTCTCACAGAGTGGAGCATGATTGGAATGGATAGAGTGTGGTATGGGACACCCTTGAATGAGATCCTGACTACCTAGAGGTATTATCATCATTATTATTATTTCATGATACCTCAAAGGAGTCCGAAGATTCATTGAGGGAGGGCACCTACTCTCTGTCTCCACCACTTCCAACCATCTCTCCATCATGTACACCAATGCCATCATTTTTAAATTCAATGCCAATAATCAACACCATATTCTCTGGAAAAATCCCTGAACGTTATAAAAGGAAGCTAGAAGCAAGAGGGGTGAGGAGTGGTTTCTTTGCATGGGGGGGGGGGTTTGAACCATGGAATGCATTGCCTGATAGAGTGGTGAGAGCAAGATCGGTCAATGAGTTCAAGGAGTGATATGATAGACTTTGTGTTTCCTAGAAAGGACATCCCACGTTGAGTCTCTTGACCCCATGAAGGCCTGAATAATAATAATAATAATAATAATAATAATAATATTATTATTATTATTATTATTACCCAAGACCCCATGGAGTCAAAGACTCATCTGGGAGGTCCTTTTATCATATATACACAGCTCACCATACTATGCTTTAAACACAACTCAAATTCTCTGCAGACACCACTCTCAGGCAAGGCAATCCAATCATTTACAACTCTGCACGTAAAAAACCTGTTTCTCACTCCCCTACACACACCCTCTTTATACAGTTTCCAGGGATGACCTCTAGTTCTCCCTGAAAATTGATCTCCAACTATTTTCTGTAAAACCTCTCCAGCATTGACCTATAACAACTCCATACTATCTTGTAGGTTTCTATCATATCTCCCCTCTTCCTTCTGTTCACCAGACTCTGAAAGTTGCATCTTCTCAATCTTTTCTCATACTCGACATTCCATAGGTTAGAAACTACCTAAGTCACTCGCCTCCGGATCCTTTCCAACATCTATTCATCCTTCTGAAAACCAGGTGACCAAATCTGGACACAACAGTCCATGTGTGGCCTAATCAAAGCCTTATACAATGGAACATGAATCTCCCTACTTCTACAAGTCAGTGTCCTGTGCATCATTCCAAGAAGCCTTTATGTTTTCTTCCCAATTTTGGCTATGTGTCCCCTAAATTTCAGATCATTATCCACTATCACTCCCAGATCTCTTATTTCTTCCACCTCCGACAATATATCCTCACCAAGCATAAATTCTGCATCCCATCTTTGTTTTTCAAATTTTAAAACCTTACATTTTGCAACATTGAACTCACATGCCCAATCACTCGATTTATTCAAGTCATCTTGTAAGGCCACAAGATCTTCTCTACTCTTCATGGTTCGTTCCAACTTTGCATCATTTGCAAACAACTGAATATTTCCATCCAAATCTTCACCAATATCATTAATATACAAGTTAAACAGTAATGGCCCCAAAACAGACCCCTGAGGCACACCATTAGTGACTTTCCTTTTCCTGGATATCGCTCCCCCATACACAACTTGTTGATACCTATCAGATAGCCATTCTCCAATCCAATACACCAATCTAATATCCAACCCCATCCACTCTAGTTTGACTATTGTTAGATCTTGAATGAAGAGTTTTCTTTTTTTTTTTTTAGAAATACTTCATTCAGGATATAACAAGTCTAACAAATCAACAAGGATATACTTGTACATAAGTAAAGATTCATATTGTTCAAGGATTTATAAATAAATACTTTTAATGTAGTATTACTCTACAGAAAAAAATAAAAGTAATCTGTTTTGTAAAGTTTAACAATGAAAGAAATATTCTATGAGAAATGTTCACTACGATGTAAGAATAAGAGTTCAAAGTTCATTGGCGTTTGACCTTTGGCAATCGAGTATGCACAGGGAATGGCATGCGCTCATAATTCCCGGAAGATGCTGCAAAAAAGATTGTCTCGCGTGCAAAAAGATCGGTGTCGGGGAGAAAACGTGACACAGTGAGAAGGGTGCCAGAGAAGTAACATAAAAAGGGGTCTGCTCCCCTTCTCTCAGGCCTTTTTTCTTCTTGCCTCTTCTTGGGTTCCGGATAGTCCTCTGCTGCTCGGCATCAACACCCATGGTTCCAGGATCCTGGCCCAAAACATCTTCAGAGATGAGTAGCTGAATACGACCATTGGAACGGCATGTCAGATGGAGACAAGTGGTGAAGGAGCAGGCCAAGCGTGGACACATGATCAGCCTTCCGTAGAGATCTGTACCAGATGATCGCCATGAATGACCACATGTATCAAAATTAAGCTGAGCTGTTTTTAGTCTACTTCAGAGGAATAGACCTAATAATGAGTACCATGTCAAGCCATGTGAGACAATCGTCCAGACAAAGAGCAAATATTTCATAAGAATAGTTAAAGATTAAGTGACGGATATGATGAATTTCCTGAGAGTTGGTAATGTACAACCTTTAGTGTTTCTTTTGTTGAGAAAGGGAAGAAAAGTTGTGAATTAGTAAGCAGGAACATTCTAGTATAGAACTCTTAGTGATTATTTAGTAGCAGTGTGATAGCTCCATGAACATATTAAAGAGTGATTGTATAGATGAATTATGTTATGCATGTTATGTGAAATAGTTAACAAAGTTAATAGAATAACTGTTTTGGAGGAAATTATAGATCGGTGTATTGATGAAAGCTAAGAATTAATCTAGTAGTAATAATTCATGATAAGATTCACCTGTATCGATTTTGGTTGCCATAATTAGCGTTATAACCTAGAATACCATCAATTTAGCTGAGTGTATATTTTTGGATATGTATTCTAAGAATTCAATAAATGTACTTTTGTATTTTAACCCTAGTTGTGACCTGAGAATGAATCCGATGTACCACTCATTTTAAGAATAGATTTGCTTAATTGAGACCACGACTGCAAACGAAAATTAGCATAAGTGATTTAGGTAATTTGATATTAAGTGTATTTGATAGATTGATCAGTCTTGTATATATTCTGGGAGTTGTTGCTTGGTTAAGAGTCCTTCTAACCTAAAGGTATTGGCTAGCGCAGCTAAAACAAGTAAATTTGCCAGTACCTAATTAAGGAGTAACTCCAGATAGCCGATACAATGGATTTGGCTCTAGCCTGAAACAAATCCTTTGTTTAATTAATTAATACATGTGACCAATCACAGGGTCAGTCAAATGTGTAGATAGCTCTTCTACCACAAGTAGAGAAGAACGATCTTAAGTTAGTCTCACATTTTAGAGTGAACAAGACATACAGGTAAAAGCAACACCTTACATAATAAGAACAATAAATTAATGTAATAAATGATACCAAATATCATTAAAAGGGGAAGATATAACACTATCTATTTACCATGTGGTAATCTATCAAAAGCCTTTCCGAAATCTAAGTATATTACTGTGTATCCTTCTCCTCTGTCCAAGGAAGCAGTTCACTTTATTGTAATAAGTAAGTAGATTACTAAAACATGACCTCCCTTTAGCAAATCCATGCTGTCCATCAAAGATAACATCATCATTGTCAACCTAATTCTGGATCCTAGATCTCACAAGTTTCTCCAACAACTTAACCACAACACCTGATACACAGGTAGACCTAGAGTTTGATGCTTGAGTTCGATCACCTCCTTTATGACGTGGCACAATCTTGCCCCCCCTTCCACTACTTAGGAACTTGACCCAGTACAAGACTTGTATTAAAAAAATATGTCAAGGCCAGCATCAACTCCCTGGCACATTCCTTCAGAATACGTGGTGATATATTATCAAGTACCACAGCCTTATTTACATCTAAGTTTGCTCAACTCCCCATACACCTCTTGCTCGCTTACAGTCAGTCTCTCCTTCCCATCATCAACTGTTCTCAATCTCTCCATGAAGTCACATTCACAAGATTGAAAGATCTTTATTATTATTATTATTATTACGGGCGACTCCAGGGAGTCCTTAGACTCATCGAGGGGAGGCCCTAAACATCATGTCCACACAACTATATGACATTCTCACAGTATCTATCATACCTTGCCTTGAACTCACTCACCGTCATAGCACCCACAACAGACTTTGGCAGCTTATTCCACTCATTTACCACTCTAAAAGTAAAGAACCCAGCTCTAACACCCCTGCTAACCACATTCTTTCACAGCTTACATAGGTGTCCCCTAGTTCTCCCACCACCAGTCCTGATCTCAAAAATATCCTCTGAATTAATCCTATAGAACCCCTTTAGCAATTTGAATGTTTCAATCTTATCTCCTCTTTTCCGCCTATCAACTAATTTCTGCAACCCACAAATCTTCAACCT
Organism: Typopeltis vanoorti; assembly: GCF_054136105.1. NCBI lineage: Eukaryota > Metazoa > Arthropoda > Arachnida > Uropygi > Thelyphonidae > Typopeltis > Typopeltis vanoorti. The sequence goes on along the minus strand of NC_143551.1, from coordinate 98,483,736 downwards.
GTTCTCATATGGTTCATTCCATAGACCTGTTATCATCTTAGTCACTCGCCTCTGGATCCTCTCCACCTCCTTCCCATCAAGAAGGAACCAAGGTGACCAAATCTGGGCACAGTAGTCGAGATGAGGTCTTATCAAGGCTCGGTACAGAGGTACAATAACTTGCTTGTCTCTGCTCGTCAAGGTATTTTTCAACAACCAAGTGAGTTGATGAGCTGATTTAGCTACTTTTGCAATGTGCCCCCTAAACTTCATCTCCCTATCCACCAACACTCCCAAGTCCCTGGCCTCATCAATCTCTTGGAGTACAGTTCCACCAGTGTGGTATACTGCTGCTAATCTTTTCACCCCAAAATGCATAACCTTACATTTTGGCACATTAAATTGACATCCATTCTCCTATGAACTGCTCATTAAGTATCTCCACCACACCTTCCACAACAGATGTCTTTATACCATTTTCTCCAATCAATGTTATCCTTCCATAATCATTCTTTCTTTTCTGACTACATAACGAAAGAACTCCTGAGGATTCTTTTTGGCTTCATTAGCTAGCTGCTGTTCATACCTCACTTTGGTTACCCTCACCAACCAAGTCAAAAGCCTTGTCTGGTCTTTGTAGTCCTAATGAATTGGTAATTCCCACTTCTCTTATGCTGCCTCCGTAATGCCCCTTTTCTCTGCATCACATGCTTAATCTCTTTATTCATCCATTTCACACTTACCTTATTTAACCTTCTCATCCTTGGAATACATTTAGACACTGCATCTACTAGATAGTTTTTGAAAATCCCCCCCCCCTGCATTGATCTCTTTTCTAGCTAACTCCTCATTCAATGCTACACTTGCTAGCTGTCTCCTGAGCTCTTCGTAATCACCCACCCACCTTGTAGTTCTACATATGCCCTTTTCTTACAGAGGTCTTCACACTGCTGGCAACCACCCAGGTAATCACCTCATGGTCACTCTCACCAATTGGTGGATGATCTGACACCTCATTTATAATTACATCCTCTGATGAGATGACCAAATCCAAGAATCTCAATCCTCGTGTGCCCTATGTTATTATTATTAAGAAATATTATTATTATAATAAGATATTATATTATTAAGAAATCTTATTATTTCTTAAACAATAATGATAATTACTGTGCACCTTATTATGGAAAAAATATTTATAATATAGGCATAATGCTACACTTTCAATGTCTTGTGGTGCCATATAGACATCTGATTGGTTCCATAATCCTGTTAAAATGAACTAAAAGGAATAAATACAGAATCCATCTTTTTTTTTTTTTTTTAGGTTACTGTCATTTCAACATTCCCTTATACAAACAGAAAATATGCTAAATAGTATGAAAAAAATATCTGATAGGAATTGAGAACTGGTCAGTGTGTGTGTGTGGGGGGGGGTTCGATTGTTTAGGTAAGCCAACAGTTAATTGAGCAGGAAAACAGGGGTGAACAGCATGAAGAATGATCTATGTGAGGTGAAAGTATGCAATTTTGAAATGTATACACTCAGAAGATATGTAGCTCTTTTAATGTATAAGTGAGACAGAGAGAGAGAGAGAGAGAGAGAGAGATGGAATGCACAGAGAAATGATAAAGTGAATGTAGTTAAAGGAGAGAACTAGAGATTAAGGTGCAGAAGTAAGGTTGATAAGACAGGTGAAATGTGAAGGAAGTTGCAGAAGGATGAAAGAGAGAGCGGATTACAACCGAGCAGAGTGAAAGATGTGAGAGTGAAGGCAGCAAACAAACAAAAGTGGGAGCAGACAAACAGAGAAAATGGGAGTAGTTAGGGTGGAATATGAATTGCAGCATAAGAAGGTCATGAGACTATAAAATGAAACTACACAGTAATATACTGCAGTATATTAATAGAAAGTTGACAAGGTTATGGGCTGGTGTAGACTACTAAAATGAATTACAGACTTCCACGAGTTGTCACATTTGTACACAAATGCAAGGACAATCAGAAATATGTATAATGAGTTTGTGTAATGTGTTTCCTGACCAAAGAAGTATTGGCATATCCAAAACTTGATTAAATGAACATGACATAGTGGAAGGTATAGAAATCTGATGAACTATTGATGAAATATAAGAACTGCCAAATATTTTATGTTATTTTACATTTTATCTTGTCCAAAAGGCAGTAAAAACTATTCAATTTTTCTCAAATTTTCAAATGATGGCAAGTTATTTTTTTTTCTCATTCAAAAACAGACAACTGTAATATATATATTGTTAAATACTTTGCCTTATCTGACAACTTCTATCATTCCTTAAAAGGAGTTACGTCTCATTGTGAGAGACTCTCAAAGTATAATTATGTTTATCACAGAGATCTTCAACTTAGCCACTATTCTTTATATGCTACATACCTTTAGCACCATCTGGAGAAAATGGCATGTACTGCACTGTACTGGTGAAACTTTATTCCAAAAGTGGAGAAAGTGAGATCTAGAGTAATGAAAAATAAACGAATAAACTCTAGGAATGCATTTCAATATTGCACCATTTAAAGTTTTTTTTTTTTTTTTTTTTTAATGTTTGGGTGTCATGCCATGCACTGCTGATATCCTTCCCATCTGGCAAATGATACTATGGGACAGAAACTAGTATACTCCTCTGCTGGTCATAATTTCCTATTTTGTAGTTCAGCATGTAACCTTTTATTTAATGGAATATCCATAAATTTAGCAAGATGCCAAGTCAGTACAGCATGATTACTATCACCAACCAGATACAGATCAGTCACATTTTTAGCTTTAAATTTAAAAAGTTATGCAAATATCTTGAAAAAACTGTAATAATGAATTAACTGTGATTGTGCTAAGGAACAGCCACTGCTTTTGCAGCATGACAATGCAAGGCTGCACTTGGGCACCTTCACTTCATTGGCTAACAAAGAAATCAGGCATCTTAACCATATCCTACTCTTTCTCCAAGAGGAGTAAGTCAATCCCACTTGGAAGATTTAAACAGATAGGAAGTTTTTGATAAAAAAAAAGGGGGGAAGTTCTTTCCAAAGATCAAAGTTGTTTAGGTCTTTAATTATCTTTAATAATCTGAGGTTGTGAAACAAAGTTAACTTTTTATTGAAATCAAGAACTTTGCAGTTGTTACAACTGGGATTATCATTTATTCTAGTCAGCATTCTGTGGCAAAAACCTAAAACCATCTGCAAGTTTCAAGGTGGAAATTGGTCCAAAACATACTGTATCTACATGTATGAGCAAAAGAATGTGAAGGATCTGTGGTCGGTCTGGCTAAATGAGAAGAACAAAAATGCTGATGTATGTGAGAAGTGTCGGGATAGGCTGGAGCGTTAAGGAATGGAAGCTGACATTGGGACCGTAGCAGAAGAACTTCAGCGGGAGTTCATGAAAATGAAAAATGACCTTCATCTTCTGTGAGGAATTGGAAGTGCTCAGTAAGGAGATACTGGAATTTAAAACTGAGTTTAATGTGTTAAACAGAGAAATTAGGACTATAGAGATTACTTTAGCTGAAGTAACTAGAACAGGATTACATATGGGAGTGATTGGGAGTCAACAAAATAAAACCACAAGAGGTCTAGAAGAAACGAGATGTCGTGAGAGTGGGGGGTAAGTAAAAGAGCATTGAGTAATGAAACTGGGAGAGTCATGCTGAATAGCGTAGAAAATGAGTCCATGAGTGATGCTTGTGTGGATTTGAATGAAGTTAAGAGTGGTAAGATATATGGTGATTCTATGATTAAGGGTATGGAGAGCGGTATGCCTGAGGAGTGCTTGGCTGGTGGGACAATAGAAAGAGTGGCTTTAGCAATAAAGAGAGGGCATGATGTAGACAAGATGATAGTTATGGTGGGAACAAATGAGCTGAGTGGTGGTATAAATTGGGTAGCAAAAGATTTAAGAACATTGTTAGATATTGTGAAGAGGAAAAGTTAATGGGAGGATACTGTGTGTGCTGCCTCGTTTTGACAATTACGAGTTAAGTAGACAAGCGATGATAATGAATGATATGATTGCAAGAATGTGCAAAAAAAGAGGTCTGGAATTTGTTGATGTCTGGAATGTGTTGAAGGAAAAAGACACTTGTATGCTAGAGATTATTATTATTATTATTATTATTATTATTCAGGCCTCCATGGAGTTCAAAAGACTCATCGTGGGAGGTCCTTTCTAAGAAACACAAGTCTATCAAGACTCATCGAGGGAGGTGCATCTGAACATGGAAGGACATAAGCGATTGAAGAAGTTACTGTTTTTCTGAACAAGTTGAAGTAATTGGGCAGAGAAACTAATATTGAAAAGTTTGAGTGTAAGAGAGAGAAACTTTAGCAATGATTGTATATTTATTGATCCTTATTCGCAGAATAAATTGCAGAAGAGAGGGGATAAAAATCGGCATGATACTACTGAAATTAGTGACTTGTATATCAGTTCTAAGCCGGGTACAAGAACTAGAGGAAATCTGCAATTTTTGTATACCAATGCAAGCATTCGAAATAAGAGAGAAGAATTTTTGGCATTAGTCAGTGCAATCTCACCAAAAGTTGTAGGCATTAGTGAAACTTGGCTGTCAGCAGAAGATGTGGTCACTGGAATTGAATGTGATGGGTACAGTATTTTCAGGGAGGATAGAGAAGATAGAACAGGGGGAGGAGTACTGTTGATGATAGCTGATGTGTTGCAGCCAAAGAAAGTAGTATATCAAGATGATAGACATGTGAATGAGAGTTCATTTGAGGTGGTCTAGTGTGAAATAGTGACCAACGCAACCAAATATACAATTGGATGCTGCTATAGGCCACGAGGGGAAAGGGGGAGATATTAAATTTATGCATCAGCAAATTAGTGCAATGAGTACAGGTTTAGTGATTATTATGGGGAGTTTTAATTATGGTGATATCAATTGGAAGGAGGAAATATCACGTAGCAAAAAGGAAATGGAGTTCATATATTTTCTACGAGATAATTACTTGAAACAGCACATAACTGAAGGGACACGTGGTGTGAGAGTGTTGGACCTGGTCATTGGTTCAGAGGATATATGCATAAGTAAGGTGTCCTCATTACCTCCAATTGGTGAAAGTGATCATGTGGTATTGACTTGGGAGGTTGCAAAATCTGTGGATTTTTCTGTTAAGAAGGGGTATATACGGATCTAGGTTAGGCCATTATAACAAGCTTTGGAGTGAGCTTGCAGCCATCCTATGGCAGAACATATTGCAGGGGAAAGCTGTTAGCAGTGCATGGGATAAAATCAGCAGGTATCTGAGGAAAGCAATATCAGATTGTGTCCCCATGGTCAGGAAGACAAACAAGGCGGGCGTTAGATGGATGAGCAGTAGTTAAACTTGATCTTCAAAAAAAGGGAAATGTTTATGGAGGATGTACAAGGAGAAATGCGATCAGTACACCCATGAGCAGTACAAGGCTCAAGCTAGGAAGGTTACCAGCATAGTAAGAAAAGTTAAATCAGATTATGAGAAGACCTTAGCCAATGAGATCAAGGGGTAATCCCAAAGAGTTCTTCCACTATGTGACAAGTAAAAGGAAGAATGACTTCGGAAGGATAACTTTAGTGGGTGCTGATGGTATTGAGGTGACAAAATCAGATGTAATAGTAGAGTTACTGAGTGATCACTTTTCAAAAGTCTATCACCCAAGTGATGATATCTCTGTACCTGTAGCAATAACTAATGTGAGAATTGAAGCTAAGAAATCAGAGGTATTTAATATATTGCAAAATTTAAATGCAAACACTGCTGTAGGTTTAGATGGAATATCAGCTCGGGTGTTGTGTGAATGTGCAGAGGAATTGTCAACCCCCCCTCTTACTTGGATATTTAACTTAAGTTTGAACTCTGGTATGGTCCCTAGGGAGTGGACATTAGGCAAAGTGGTTCCATTGCATAAGGGTGGCTCTAAAACTGCTGTAGTTAATTACAGACCAATCACTTTTCCAATACTTTTACCACTACTATTGAGATGGTGATTGGTCTGTAATTAACTACAGCAGTAGTTAATTACAGACCAATCATTTTTTATTAATTAATTACATGGCCTCTATAGAGTATCATATCCTGATCCACCCAAAATTCAAGAATGGGTGGATCAGGATATGATACTCTATAGAGGCCAACATGGTTTTGTTAAAGGCAGATCTTGCCTTAGCAATCTATTAACTTTTCATAATAGAATGACATCTGAGTTGGACAAAGGAACTGGATACACAGTGATACTTCTGGATACTGCTAAGGCTTTTGACCCCATGGAACACTGTTACGCAAATTGGAGCAAATGGGAATGGATACTAAATTAGTGATATGGATAGGAGAATGGCTCAGGGAGAGATACCAGAAGGTGGGGTATGGAGCAGCCGAGTCCAGAATGAGGCAGGTGACCAGTGGTGTGCCTCAGGGCTCTGTGCTTGGACTATTGTTGTTTAATTTGTATATAAATGATATAGGAAATGGCTTAAAGGGAGATATTCAGTTGTTTGCTGATGATATAAAGTTGGGTAACGCAATAAAAAATCAAGCTGATGTTGCAAGTTTGTAGGATGATTTAAATAAGCTGGTAGAATGGGCGAAAGGTAATGGATGTCAGTTCAATGTGGAAAAGTGTAAAGTTATGCATTTTGGGATTAAAAGATTATCAGCTGTGTACTACATTGATGGAATAGTACTCCAAGAGATTGATGAGGCTAGGGACTTAGGGGTATTGGTAGATAAGGAGATGAAGTTCAGAGGACACATTGCTAAGGTGTCCAAGATTGCACATAGGATTACTTGGTTGTTGAGGAACACACTGACATCCAGAGATAAAGAGGTTATTATTCCCCTTTATAAAGCATTGATACGTCCACATTTGGATTACTGTGCGCAGGTCTGATCACCTGGATTATTTGGAGATGAGGAGGTTGTGGAGAGGGTTCAGAGAAGAGTGACTAAGTTGGTGAGTGACGTAAAAAATGCTCCCGACATTGATAGATTGAGAGCTTGTGGATTGCAGAGGTTGGTTGATAGGCAGAGAAGAGGGGATATGATAGAAACATTTAAATTACTGAAAGGTTTTTATAGGATTGATGCAGGGGAAATGTTTCAGCTGTGTGATAGTGATGGAAGAACAAGAGGTTATCCCTGGAAATTAAAGAAGAGTTAACAAGGGTGTGAGAACAAGTTTTTTTGCCTGGAGGGTGATGAATGAGTGGAATTCATTACCTGACTTAGTTGTGAGCTCTACATCTGTAAATGAATTCAAGAAGAGATATGACAGATATTGTTTTGCTAGTTTGGGTCTCCCGCAATGAGTCTACTGACCCCCATGGAGAAACCCACCATAATAATAATAATAAAAAAAAAAAAAATAATAATAATAATCTCTCTTTACAAAAATACTGCATCTCTCTTTACCTATCACAAAAATGACAGAAAATGATGACGTCATCCACACAGAAAACATTCCTAATTGTAGGAGAAGGTGTTCCATTACTGAGTTAACTTTGACAGCAAATAGCCTGTCACCTTAAATATATCCTACTCTTTCTCCAAGAGGAGTGAGTCGATCCCACTTGGAAGATTTAAATAGATAGGAAGTTTTTGATAAAAAAAAAAAAGGGAAGTTCTTTCCAAAGATCAAAGTTGTTTAGGTCTTTAATTATACCAAATCTTCAAGCAGTGTTATATGACTTTTCTAAATCAGAAGAAACAGATATTAAGTGCTTGTTTATTAAGAAAGAGTTTGTCTCTCTCTAATGGATATTTACAGATGAAGTAGTCCTTCGCAGGTCAAACTGGAAGCTAGAGTGACTGGAGAAACAATTGTCATGTGGTACAGCAGGCCAGAAAATAAAAGAAGAAGTGAACAGGAATGTATAAAAATGTGAAAATCTGGAAAAATGCAGAAGATATTGTATAGAGATTAAAATGTAAGAGATATAATTAATGAGAGAGTGACAAAAGTATGTTTCCCAAATGTGAAGATCAAGAATGCTAGAAGCTGTTAGTTTGTAGAAAGGAGAAGTAAAAGAGTTGATCATTTTGGGAGGAGCAAATGATTTCAAAGAGGAGAAATGTACAATCAGAGAGGATATTAAAGAGTTATTAAAATAACCGAAAATTAATATAAGTAAAGATTGTGAATCTGCTGCCTCGGTATAATACGACAGAATTGAGAAGAATGGTTATTATTATTATTATAATTATTATTATACACACCTTACAAACTTAATGAAACTCAATATATTAGTTCAGGCTTTCCAGTTCAGCAAAGCATCAAGACATTCCAAATTATCATGTGGATGTGTGTGAGTACGTGCATGCATGCAAGTGCATGTGTACGACCCTGCACGTATGTGTGAATGAATTTCTCAACCTATGGCTGTAGTGGATATCAGACCTATCAAACATCAGCCTAATTCCAACAGAGCAATCAAACCAATAAACAATAACTAACTGAGGTCATCCTCAGATAAGCTTAAGAAATAAACCTTTGAGGATGAAAGCTGAGAAATTACATCTCAATCAAGATCAACAAAAAAGAAAAAAAAAAATCCATATGTTACATTTAAGTGCTGTAGTTACAGCACTTAAATACAATAAATCAAAAATTGTAAATATATAACTCATTGTTATTGTATAAATACCGTAAAAATGCAATGTTATTCAACTGCAACTATAAGTTATCAAGTACTGTAACTATTATTAATACATATATAGAAAAAAGGAAAATCTGTATTTCATTGTTACAGAAAAAAAAAAAAGCAGAACTATATGTGTTATAAATATGTAATCATAATTTTAAAAATAAAAAAAGGATTGAACTAAAAAAAAATATGTAATCAATGTAAGTATCATATCTAATGAAATGCATGTAATGTATGTATTGTGTTTATTCTTGTTGAGAGGCTTATACGCTGGTTAAACCTAATAACTAATATTTAAGGAATTGACAGCGTATACTAGAAATATAGATTAAATAAACTTTAATATATACTTTCCGATATTTCGGCAAACGTCACGTTGCCATCTTCTTGGAACTTAATACAAAGACACGTGCACACAAGTACTACATAACAGCAAATGAGAACTGAAGCTAGGAAGCAAACGTTTTCCTAAAGTCCTGATGGTGCCCCCCTGGCGGGCTATATTGGTGGTTCTTGGCCTTTGGGCTGAGGTTCTGATAAATGTTTCCCAAATTTGGGGCAGTCTCATGCATCCAAATTTGCTGAGGTTTGGCATGTTCCTAAGGGCTGAGGCTGATTCCATGAATAGTCTTTCATACTTGAACTTGCTGCGGTGTATGACTGTGGCTTTCTTCCATCTTATTCTGTGGCGAGTATCCAGAGCGTGGTCTGTAAGCCCAGAGTGGCTGTACTGGTGAAATCGGATGTAATCCTTGTGTTCTGAGATTCTGATGTTTGCTGTCTGCCTGTTTGGCCAAAGTAAGACAATTTATAGCTGCAAGGGACCTGGTATACACCAGGTAGGTCTAGGGGAAGTGGTTGGTCTTTAGTGGAGCGGATAAGGGATGCCAATTTTCTATGTGGTCTGTAACAAGTGGTTAAGTCATGTTTTCTTAAGATTTTGTTGATTTTTTCCGAGGTGCCTCGGATGTAGGGAATGGTGATGGATTTAGAGTAATCTTTTTTGTGAAGGGGAGGGGGTGGTGGGTTGTGGATAATCTTAAGAAAATATCGGAAAGTATATATTAAAGTTTATTTAATCTATATTTCTAGTATACGCTGTCAATTCCTTAAATATTAGTTAATATGTATCGTGTGTAATCAAATGTAATCTAAATATGTAATCATAATTTTAATTTTAATAAAAAAATAAAATGAAATTAAAAAAAAATTATTATATGGGCAGCTCCATGGAGTCCGAAGACTCATCACAGAGACCCAATCTGTCATACCTCTCCTTGAACACATTAACAGAGAAAGCACTCACAAATGACTCTGGCAACTCATTCATAACTCTCCAAGCAAAAAATCTAGTCCTCATACACCTACTAACCTCACCTTTATATAATCAACTTTCAGGGATGATCCCTTGTTCTTGTCCTTCTAGCCAAGTGCTGAAACATTTCCCTTGCATTTTCCCCCCCTTTCCTTCATGCTTAACAGTGATCAGAATACATGATGAAAATTATTGAAACAACTACCATGTTAGAGTAAAACTTTAGTTTAATTTAATATAAACAAAATAAACAAACATACCATGTAGATTGTAGTGCAGCTTGTTTCTATGTATGTATGTGTATACTCCAGATGATGGCCTTAATGTGAAGGTTGACACTTTGAGTGTTTATTTTGGTTTATATTAAACTAAAGTTTTACTCCAACTCGGAAGTTGTTTCCATAATTTTCATGATGTATTTCCCCTGCATCTAACCTATAAAACCTTTTAAGCAACTTAAATGTCTCATCATATCCCCCACTTTTCTCCTATCAACCAACTTCTTCAATCCACACACACACCTTCAATCTGTCCTCATACGGAATATTCCACAGACCACTCATCATCTTTGGGTCACTCGCCCTGAATCCTCTCCACTGCTTCCTCGTCCCCAAGAGACCAGACCTGAACACAGTAATTCAGGTGTGGACATATCAAGGCCTTCTAAAGAGGAATAACAACTTACTTATCTCTACTTGTTAATGTGTTATTCAATAGCAAGTAATCTTATGGACTACTTAAAAACCTTAGCAATGTATCCTCTAAACTTTAACCTACTGTCTACCACCATTCCTAAATCTTTAGCTTCATATATTTCCTAAAGTACAGTGCCATCAATAGGATACACAGCTTGTAATCTGTTTATCCTAATCTTGTAATCTGGACAGATATCTGCAGCAGCCACCCTCTTATCCACATAACCAGTGTCATATCCATCCCCATCTGTTCTAATTTGCATAACAGAGTTCCATGTGGTATTCTATCAAATGCCTTTGCAAAATTCAGCAAAATCATCTTGTATCCATTTCCTTTTCCAACTCAGTTGTCACTCTATTATAAAAAGTTAGTAAATTACTAAGGCATAACCAATCCTTCACAAAGCTATGTTGACCCTCATACAGTATCATATTTTTTATCCACCCATTCTTGAATTCTCTGTTTAACCAATTTTTCCAGTACTTTTACTACCATGCCAGTCTTATAACCTCTATTATGCAAAGGAATTATTTTGTCCTCTTTCCACTCCCTTGGAACTCTACCAGAGCTGAGACTTAAATTAAAGAGCCTAGTCAAATGCATTGCCAATTCCACTGCATATTCTCTCAAAACTCGAGCTGATATCTGATCTAATCCCACAGCTATATTTTACATTGAGATTCTGCAATATCCTAAGAACCTCCAATTCATCCACTTTGTTGCCACATTAGTATCTGTCACATGGGTTAAAGCAGTAACCTGACTAGGATGATATATTCTTGCAAAGTGGTCACTCAATAACTCAACTATTTCATCTGCTTCTGTCTCCTTGTGACCATCATCACTCATTAAGGTTAATCTTCCACAGTCATTCTTCTTGCTACTTGCCACATAATGAAAGAACTCTTTGGGATTTCCTTTCGTCTGCTCGGCTATCTCATAATCTGATTTTGTCTCCCTTGTCATGCTGGTCACCTTTCTTGCCTGAGCCTTGTACTGTTCATGAGTTTGCTGGTGACCTTTCTCTTTATATACCCTCCACAGCATTTTCTTTTTCTGCAGCTGTGCTTAATGATATTACTCATCTATCTAACTCCTACTCAATTAACCCTCCTTATGCTAGGCATACAATTTACCCTGCAGTATTTTATGTCATGATACAGATTTAAGCTTTTTCCTAAGAATGTCATAAGCACCTGCCGTGTAGTTCCAGAAATACTTCTTCTTGATAGAATGTTCGTCATGTTTTTTTGCAATCTCCCAAGTGAAGACTGCATGGTCACTTTTACCAATTGGAGGCAATGTTGTCATCTTTAATATGGATAACTCTTCTGATTCTATGACCAGGTCTAATACTCTCCCACCACTAGTCCTCTCCATCAAATGCTACCTTAGTAATTATCTCTTAACAGGTGTATAAATTATATTTCCTTCCTGCCATATAATCTTTCTTCCTTCCAGTCCATATCCCCATAGTTAAAGTCCACCATAATAATCACTCAACATGTACTCATTCTACTGATTTGGTGATGCATGTCTTCCAGATCATCTGTGTAACTCCCTGGCCTATAATAACAACCAACTGTATATTTTGTCTTAGTAGTCTTAATGTCATACCAGACTGCTTCAAATGAACAGCCAATCTCCTGCTTGTATCCTATTCCTTTTGGCTGCAATTCATCTGCTAAAATTAACAATACTCCTCTGCCCATCCTATCTTCTCTATCTTCCCCGAAAATACTAAAATCCTGCACATTCAATCTCTGTAACTACACCATCTGCTGTTAGCCAAGTCTCACTAAGGCCTATAACTTTTTGTGAGGTTGCACTATCCAATGCCAAAAACTCTTTCTATTGTTCTTGGTACTTCTGGCATTGGTATATAGAAACTGCAGCATCCCTTTAGATCCCCACCCCTTTTTACTTCCTGAATTGACTATCCTATTCAATATTTTTGCTTGAGAGACTAGATTCTACACCTGGTTGTTCTCACACTCACTCACCTCATGGGTGCCTTCACACAAACTCTCCATCCTAATTGCTTAAGTTTTCCTGAATTTGTGTTTCAGCATGCTCAGTGAACAAAGCTCTCTCTAGACACTTATCACCAAAACCATTTAGATGCTGCCCATCAGCATTATACAAATCTTTCTTTTCATCAAACACAGGCCACAGATCCACAAATTCTACATCATTCCTTTTGCACAATCTACATATAGACTCATTGGATAAAATGCCCTCCTCAGTTCGCCTCTATAATAGCGTGATAGGAGAATTACAATCTTCACCTTCTTACTCTTTAGTTTTGCCTCTTGTAACAACTACTTTACATCCTCCCTCAAAGAATACTTCTCACCTCTCAAATCATTTGTACCAACCAAGACAATCATTTCCTTTGACTTAACCTTTTTGCATTTGGATGGCATGGCTAATATCATGAATTTTTGTACCCATGAAACATGATTTTATCATACTTTTGTTAAGTACTCCCTTGATCATTGAGCCTCTATACATAATTTTCTCTTTAACTTGTTTTTCTTGTTTGTTCAGTTGATCTTTATTATTCCTTTGGATCACCTGCTTCTTTCTTTTTTCAGCCCTGCTCAACTCTTTCCACTTCTGCAATTTTTAAATTTTATGCTTTGTCCTATGAAGGATAACATTTAGGCACACTATTTCTTTATTAACATCCATTTCGTTCTCCTCTATTTTCACAGCTGCACATTTAACATTAATAACATAATTTTCCATCTTACTGTTGATATTTGTTGCATTCTCATTACCTAAAAGACACTCACTTTTGAACCATTTAATACATACCCTCTCTCACCAGTTTCAATTTCCTCCCACATATTCTTTAATTTTCTCAACGAATACATTTCACACACAATACACAAATCGCCAGACAACGTGGTCTTTGCTTTCAGTGTTCATCATGCGGGTGCCATGCTGACAATATCACAATAAAAATGTTACAAAGGTACTAAATACTCTAAAAACATGAAAATCGTACACTAGGATACTACAATACACTAATTTTCTAAGGAAAAAACACAATAAAACAGATAAAAAAATTAATTTTACATGAGTGCTAAATTACGACTACTCACAATATAACCCTGAACCAATATATTGCTAATTGATTGCTAATGAATCAATGAGAAGATCATGTGCAGGAAGAATGGTGTGCAGTTTATAGGTGTAAGGAGGGAATTTGATGGATGAAATGTCCTTATATATAGCTGATGGACTGCATTTGATGTTAGATGTTTCAGGAAAGTGTTGCTTACTGAGAGTCTGGATGTGCAAAACCAGAGAAACAAGAGATATTAGAGAGGGCAACCAAGAAAGTGTCTGGCCACCCCTAGCATAAATGAGTGTGTGTGTGCATAGAAATGATTATGCAATGCCAAATGCAATTTCACACCTATTAGATTAATAAGTTCTAATAGGTTGATAATGACATAGTCATGACCAATCTATTAGAATTTTACATTAATAGACTCTAATAGGTTGGTAATGACATAGACACGGATAATTGTGGGACGAAAAGATTAAATGAAATACATGCATGCAAATGAGAGAAGTATATCAGAAATAAGGGAGAGAAGTTTCTGGCATTGGGCAGCTCAACTTGGCTGAAAATTATAGGCAACAATGAGACCTTGTTGACAGAAAATTATTATTATTATTATTATCATCTACGACCTCCACAGAGTCAAGAACTCATCGATTGAGGGAGGTTATAAATGACCCAAACCAGCTGTCATACCTTCCCTTAAATTCATTAACACTAGATGTACTCACTACCCCAAAAGGCAAACTATTCCACTCACTCACTGTTCTGTGAGAGAAAAACCTAGCTCTTACTCCTTTCTTGACTGTGAAAAAACTTAACTTACATGCATGCCCCGTGTTCTCTACCCACCTTCCATATGATGAAACATTTCATCAAATAATATCCTATAACACCCATTCAAAAGTTTATAAACCTCTATTATATCATCCTTCTTTCCCCTGTTAACCAGAGTGTATAATCCACATACATTCAATTCTGTGCTCATAATCTAAATCCCATAATCCAGATATAATCTTTGTAACTCTCTTTTGCACCCTTTTCACAGCATCTTTATCTCCTTGGAAACCTGGAGATCAAGTCTGTGCACAATAATCCAAGTGTGGTCTCATCAAAGCCTTATAAAGAAGTAAAATGACTTCCTTAACCTTAGATGTCAAGGTTTGCTTCAACATTGCAATTATCCTCAGAGTTGTATTTGCAACTTTTGCTATGTGATCTTTGAACTTTAAATTTCTATCAACCAATATGCCAAGATCCCTTAACTCCTCAGTTTCTTGTAGCATAACCCAGCTAATATAATATATCGCTGGAAATCTCATCAAACCAAAATGAATAACTTTACACTTACTAACATTAAACTGACAGCCATTTTTGTTTGCCCAAATTTCCATCATCATCGAATTCCTGCCATGTACCCTCAAGGGGTGTACAGGATATGACAGTACTACATGAAAAAAGTACATCATTACTAACTTCCTATCTACAATTTTCCTCCAAATCAGTCAGTTACTTGTCAAGACTCCAACATTATCAGATCTTATATTTCTATCGTCTAAGGCACTTTGTACCGTATCAATCCACCTATATCTTGGTCTTCCTCTGGGTCGTTTTCCTGCCAACCTGGAAGAGAACACTTGTTTTGCTAATCTTTTCTCTCCCATTCTATTTAAGTGACCATACCACCTGAGATTAGCTCTGCTAACGCATTCCTGGATGCTGACAATGTCAAGTTCTTTCCTAATATTCTCATTTTTAATATGATATTGCCATTGATGCCATCTGTTCACGCCTCGAATCTTTCTCAGGACTCTCATATCTGCGGTCTCTAGTCTTTGGTCAAGTGTTTTACTTCTGACCCAGCTCTCAGATCCATGAGTTAAAACTGGTTTGAACACTGTCTTGTATACAGCTAATTTAGTGTTCTGACTAATTTCTCTCTTACTCCATATGAATTTATTCAATTGACTTCCCACCATACCAGCTTTGCTGATTCTGTTGTCTATTTCTATATTTAATTTACCATCTTCAGTAAAAATCATGCCTAAGTAGCTGAAATGGTTTACTTGTTCCACAGGTTCTCCATTCACAACACAGTTGACATTTTCAATGATTCTGCCTATTTTCATTGTCTTTGTCTTTTTATTGCTGACCTTCATACCATATCTATTACAACAGCTATTCAATTTAGTCAGAGAATCTTGCAGACTTGTAGTGGATTTATTTAGAAGTATAACATCATCCACATAAAGCAAAGAGCTGACATTAACATCTCCAATTTTAATATCATGTTTAATATCACTTTCCTTCATAATGTGATCCATATAGATAATGAATAACAGAGGGGATAATGTACATCCTTGTCTCACACCAGATTTAACATTAAACCATCTTCCTGCACTTCCTTCAATTCTAACTGCTGACTTACAACTCAAATAAAGACTAAGTATTGCTTGATATAATGCCCCATTGACATCATATAACTGCAGAGTATTGAATAGCTTCTCTCTTGGCGCCTTGTCATATGCCTTTTCCAAATCGACAAAACTTAAATACAGATCTTTGTTATATTCCCAGGCTTTCTCGACTATTTGTCGTAAAGTGAAGATCTGATCCTGACAGCCTCTATTTGGCCTGAATCCAGCTTGTTCTTCACCCAGCTTTTCTTCCACAATTCTTCTCAACTGTTTCTCAAGTATACTTGCATAGATCTTGCCGGGAACACTCAGTAGGGAAATACCTGTAATTCTCACATTCAGTTTTATTTCACTTTTTATATATGGGTACTATGAGAGCTCTACTCCAAACATCGGGAATTCGTCCCTCTATCCAGGCTTTCTGAACTATGCAGTGCAGCCACTGTAAGACTTTTATACCCCCATACTTCAGCATTTCTGGTCGAATATCCCTGCTGCCTTTCCACATTTCAAGCCTTTGATGGCTTTTTGTACTTCAAGTATGGATATGTATTCCTGACTGCATGCCTGGTCAGTGTTTTTTATCACTGTGCTGTCATCGCTGCTTGTTTCATTTAGCAGTTTTTCAAAGTAATTACTCCATACTTCAAGGATATCTTTTTCTCCCGTTTTCATGCCCAAATTTCCAGCCTATTCAAATCATTTCGTAATTGCTGAATATCAATATCATCCCTGATTGCCCTACCTATCTTCACATCATTGGCAAACAATTGCACATCTGATGTTAGACCATGCTTGATGTCATTAATGTACAGATTGAACAATAATGAACCAAGGACTGAACCTGAGGTACACCACTAGTCACCTTAAATTTGGCAGACTCACACCCATTGTAGACCACTTTTTGATATCTGTCTATCAACTATCTCCTGATCCAAGTCAAGAGTTTATATTCCAATCCCATATTCTCAGTTTATTCCAAGTCAGTTTATGCAACATTGTTTCGTGTGGTATCCTATCAAATGCTTTAAAGAAATCCAATATTATCATATTATCATTCCCTTTTGATAAAACATTACTTTCTTTTAGTAAACTTATGCTGCTACTTGCAGCATAGCTTGTTTGTTTACCCATTTCTGTATGCAAGTTCTTACCAACTTCTCCAAAGTCTTTATTACCAGACCAGAGATATTGATAGGTCAGTAGTTAGACACATAAGTTTTTGCACCACCCTTGAACAATGGGACTATAATACATTCCTTCCATTCCTGTGGTCTCATTTCTGAGCTGAGACTGAAGTTATACAAACAAGTATAGAAAGGACTATCCAATTCAGATGAACATTCCTTTAGCAAATGGGTTGATATTCCATTTATTCCTATTGACAAATTCTTATCCAGGTTATGCAACAGCTATGAAAATGAGGTTATTCAACCTCATTTTCATAACCCTCTAACTCTTCATCTAATGTAGTACTGTGCACCATGTTACACACACCTGGCTGATATATTTTAGCAAAAAGTGAGCACTCATTAGCTTCCGACGCTAGAGTACCATCTGCATTCAATAAAGTTATTCTTTCACATTCATTGTTTCTTTTGCATGCAGCATAACAATAAAATTCTTTTGGATTGCCTTTAGCTTTCATGGCCAATTTCTTTTAATACTCCAATTTAGCTTTCCACACAATACTCCTTACTTTTCTGGCCTGCTTTATATATTTCATAACTCCTCTCACTCTTATGTTCACAATATTCTTTCCACATTATCTTCTTCTTGGGGATCTCTTCCTTAATAAGGTTGCACATCCACTTCACTCTCAACCTATTTATTCTTCGAACACTATTATATTTAGGGAGGATGACAGGACAGAAAATGGGTGGTATTGCTGATAATAGCTGAAGAATTACAACAAAAAAAAAAAAAATAGAAGTTAAAGAGGATATCAGGTTTGATATCCTCTTATATCAGGATATCTGGTGTGAGATAGAGGTCAATAGGACAAAATATTTTGTTGGTTGCTGCTATAGACCAGGGATTGCACAGGAAGATGTAGATGTCATTGGCACAATGAGTATAGGTAGGCCAACCAATTATTATAGAAGACTTTAACTATAGGGATATAGATTGAAGGGAGGAAAGTGGGGGTAAGGCAAGATAGTTGTGGTATTTATACAGTTGCTAAAGGATACTTACCTGAAACAACAGCATGTTATACAGAAAATATATCCATAATCAAAGTAGACATTCTGCCTACAGCTGGAAAGAGTGACCATGCAGACTTGTTCTGGAAGTTCAATTTATCAGTGTATTTCATCCTCATGAAGGCAACATCAGGAGAAGCTGGAATGTAGAATGTTTTGCAGAGGAGGGAGAATTGATGATGAATGAGTGGGAAATATATGAGGAATTAAGTAAATAATGTTAATAAGACAGTAGGATTTGACAGTATATCACCAGGTGTCTAAGGAATGTCCTATGGAAATAATGACACCTTTGGTGCAACTATTTAACATGAGTCTTGCAAACAGGGTGGGTCCTAAAGGAATGGAAGGTGGGAAAAAATGAATCAACTTTACAAAGGGGAGGGGGGATAAGACTAATGCTACAAATTATATATAGGCCAATCTGTGTGTCTTCGATTATTGTTAAGGTATTAGAGAAGTTGGTGAAGAGTGGATTCAGAAGTGGGTTGATAATAGCAGTATTCTTTATGATGGTCAGTATGGGTTTGAAAGGGGGGGAAGTAATGTTTCAGCAATCTGCTTACATATTACAACAAGGTGACAAACTCACTCGATAAGGTAGATGCATATATTATTATTATAGGCAACTCCAAGGAGTCCTTAGACTCATTGAGGGAGGCCCTAAACATCATGTCAAGAACTATTCAGCATTTGCACAGCATCTATCATACTTTGCTTTGAACTCATCCACAGTCATGGCATCCACAACAGACTGGCAGCTTATTCTACTCATTCACCAAAATAGGATTTTTCAAAGACCTTTGATAGACTACTACATGACAAGTTGGTAACTAAACTGAAAGATGGAATTAGGTAACAGACTAGTAAAGTGGATAGATAATTGGCTGTCGGAGACAGGTATCAGCAGGTAGTATATGGAGGAGTGGCGTCCCAAAAGAGGAATGTCACCAATAGAATGCCACAGGGATCTGTTTTGGGAACATTATTGTATATCTTTTACATTAATGACATTAGGACCAGCTTAACTGGAGATGTGCAGCTGTTTGCAGATTATGCAAAGTTGGGAAGGGCTATGAGAAGTAATGCAAATGTATGTTGTGGCCTGCACTACGTGAGTAGGCAAATGATTGAAACTATCAGTTTAATGTTGCAAAGTGCAAGGTCCTGAAATTTGGTAGGCAATGCTGGGATGCAGAGATACAATTAATGGAGAAATTTTGAAGGAAGTAGAGGAGATGAGAGAGATCTGGGAGTGATGATAGAGACTTGAAGTTTAGGTGTCACATTGCTAAAATAATAAGAACAACCCAATGGATAATGGCATTAATGAGGAGGGAGGACATTGACATATAGAGGCAAAGAGGTTGTGGTTCCCCTGTATAAGGCTTTGATCTGGACACATATGGACTACTGTGCTCAAATTTGTTTGCCTGATTTTCAAGGGGATGGAACAAATGGGAGAGGGTCTAGAGAAGGTTTGCTAAGTTAAAGTCAGGTCTAGAGCATGTCAGATACAAGGAAAAATTGAGGGAAACCAACTTACAGAGCCTTATGAATAGAAGAAGAAGAAGAAGAGAGGATATGATTGAGACATATAAGTTGGTGAGAGATTGTTACCAGATTAATGTGGAGAAGATATTTCATAGATTAGAGGGCAGCAACATAACAAATTGGTGTACAAGATGCAAATAATGGGAACAGATAGTATATTGTTAGATGAATCAGAGACTGGCTCTCTGACCGACACCAGCAGGCTGTATATGATGGAGCGGTGTCTCAAAAAGAAGAAGGGTAACCAGTGGCATGCCCCAGGGTTCTGTTCTTGGGCTCCCTGCTGTTTAACTTGTTTGTAAATGATATATCAAGTGGAATGACTGGGGATCATCAGTTATTTTCTGAATAAAAGTTGGAAGAATTATAAGTAGCACTGCTGATGCTGAATCCCTTCAGGAAGATTTGAATAGACATTTTACTTGGAAAAAAGAGTGGGGTTGTAGTTATAATATCAATAAGTGTAAGGTGTTGCATTTTGGAATGCAGAAATATAAGGCTGTGCACTATATCGATGGTGTCATACTGCAGAAAGTGGATGAGATTAGAGATTTGGAACTGATGGTTGACAGTAGATTGAAGTTTAGAGAGCATATTGCTAGTGCTGCAAAGGCTGCATCATAGTGCTGCTATGATAAGAAGTACTCTAACATGCAAGGATAAGGAAGTGGTTGTGCCTCTGTATATGATGGAGCTTATACAGAACAGTGGCTTATACAGAATAAATTTCTGTATAAGCCACTGGTGAGACCACACTTGGACTATTGTGCTCAGATCTGGTCACCTGGTTTTCAATGTGATGTGGAGACATTGGAGAGGATCCAGAGGTGGGTGAATAAGGCAATGTCAGAACTTTGGAATTATTATTATTATTATTACATGACACCTCCAGGGAGTCCAAGGACTCATTGAGGGAGAACACCTACTCTGCGACGGTCTCCACCACTCACAATCCACCAACTGCAACTACAACAATGCCATCTACTGCCCACCACCACCACCACCACCACCACTACTTCCACAGACTGGAGAGAGAGAGAGAGAGGTTGAAGAAATGTGAATTACAGAAGAAATGTGGATCTGATAGGAGGAAAAGAGGTGATATGACACAGATATTTAAATTAGCGAGAGGATTTTATCAGATTAATCCAGAAGTGATTATAAAAAAAAGTAGGAGGTGAAAGGGGAAGAACCAGAGGTCATCCCTGGAAGTTAAGTGTGGTGAAGAGGGGGTTGTGAGGAGTAGATGCTTTAAATGGAGAACTGTCAGTAAATGGAATGCATTACCGGAATATGTTGTTAATGCAAGGAGCATTAAAGATTTTAAGATTCTATATGATAAATATGTTGTCAGTTGAATGAACCTCCCACGATGAGTCTACTGACTCCACGGAGAGTGTAGTAATAATAAGATTAATTTTGAAGCAGATAACTTTTGTTTTTCATTTAATTGCTGTGTAAACAATTTGCTTTTCAGTTTACCTAAGTGACTCATTCAGATGGAACTTAGGAGGATTAGTAAGTGTCCACACCTTCTGGATAATGCATCTATTAATGGCGTATTGTTGGAATTAGCAATTAATAACTTTAAATCAATCCAGTTTACAGAACTACTTTTCAGAAAATAATTTAAAATATTTCCTTTTATTATGTCAAATACTGTCCTTGGAATTGCTATCTTTTCATAGTAGAGATCCTTGTATGTTCTCCTGATCCTGATACCAAGTCTTACCACATAAGGTGGCCTTCATTCCAGCAAGGATAATTTCTATTTCTGTTTAAATTGTTTGTAAATGATATATATCATGTGAACTGACTGGAGATCTTCAGTTGTTTGCTGATGATGTAAAGTTGAGGAAAATAATAAGTAACACACTGCTGATGTTGATTCCCTTCAGGAAGATTTGAATAGACTTTGACTTGGATAAATCAGTGGGATTGTTGTTTTAATATTAATAAGTGCGAGGTGTTGTATTTTGGAGTGTAGAAATATAAGGCTGTGTACTATATCAATGGTGCTATACTGCAAGAAATGGATGAGGTTCGAGATTTGGGAGTGATGATAGAGTGATGTTAAAATGGCATATTGAAAGTGTTGCAAAGACTGCACATCATAGTGCGTCTATGATAAGAAGTACTCTAACGTGGGAATAAAGAGGTGGTTATTATTATTATTAACATTTGACTTCTATGGAGTCAGAGACTCATTGTGGGAGGTACATGCTATTGCACACAATACTCATCCAGCTGTGCCTTAAATTGATTCAATGTGTCTACACCCCAACACACTCAGGCAATGCATTCCACTCACCAACCATTCTCCTCTGCTCACATCCTCCTTATATAGTTTCCAGCGATGACTTCTTATCCTCCCCCCCCTACCATTTTATGAAAAATCTCCTCATCAATGGGATAACAACCCCCTGACTAGCTTAAACATCTCAATCATATTCCTCTCTCCTTCTATCTCCTATTCACAAGGCTCTGCAACTTACATTCTCTCAATCTGTCCTCATACTCCACATTCCAAAGACCACTGACCACCTTTGTGAATCTTCTCCGGACCTTTTCCAACATATCCTCGTCACCACGAAAACCAGATGACCAAATATGTGCACAATAATCCATATTAAGCCAGATCAAGGGCTTATACAATGGTATCATAGCCTCTATATTTCTGAATGTCAGGGTTCTCCGCATCATTGCCATTATCAGATGTGACGTCTTCACAACTTGTGCAATATGGCCCATTAATTTCAAGTCCTTGTCCACCATTACTCCTAGATCTCGCATCTCCTCTACTTACGTTAAGTTGGCCCACCAAGTGTATAATTTGCATCCTATCGTTGCTTACCAAATCTCAAAACCTTACACTTCGCAACATTGAACTGACAGTTCCTCTTCATGCAATCTATTCAAGTCCTCTTATAAGGCCATAACATCCGTTTGACTCTGCACTGTTCTTCCCAGCTCTACATATCACTAATCAAACCCATCCCAATATCATTAACATACAAATTAAACAACAATGTCCCCAAAACTGACTCCTAAGGCAAACCACTAGTGACCTTTCTCTTTCAGGATACTGCACTCCCATATACAACTTTCTGATACCTATCCAACAACCAGTCACTGATCCAACTCAGAAGTCTGTTATCCAATTCCATCTGTTTCAATTTATATAAGAGCTTGTTATGTGGCAGTCTCTCAAAAGCCTTTGCAAAATCTAAGAAAATCACTGTTTATGCATCTCCTCAGTCCAAGGTTTGCACCTAGTTATAGTACATAAGTAAGTTAGTAAAACATGATCTCCCCCTTTAACAAACCCATACTGATAACCACAGAGAATACTGGTTGATAAATGTTATCAACCCATTTCTGGATCCTACTTCTCACCAATCTCTCCAGTTCCTTCACCACAACTCCAGATATACACACAGGCCAGTAATTTGAAGCTACAGCCTTCATCACTTTCATGCAGCAGAATAATTTTACCCTCCTTCCACTCCCTGGGTACATGTGCTATTGTAAGACTTATTAAACAAGCTTGCCAATGCTACTGCCAATTCCCCGGAACATTCCAGGGATTTGGTGATATGTCATCAAATCCTATTTATTTCCTCAAATACCTCCTGCTCACTCACAATTAAGCCATTCCTTGCTATGTCCTCTACACTTAAGTTCCTCATGATTCCACCCAGATCAGGATGAAACATGCTTATAAATTGATCACGGAATATCTCAACAATGTCTTCTGCAGCAGCTATCATTCTACCACTTTTATCCATTATCATCATCTTACCATGATCATTCTTCCTTCTACTTGCCACATATCTAAAAAACTATACAGAGTTTTTCTTTGCCTGATATGTCAATTTCTGCTCACACTTTACTTTTGTTTTCCTTACTAACTGAGTCGCTCTCCTGGCTTGTTCTTTATACTCTTCATGTGACTGATTATTACTATTATTCTTCTTCTTGTACTTCCTCCAAAGTACTTTCTTTTTTCAGATTGCTTAAGCTCCACATTCATCCATTTTACACTTACCTTATTCAGCCTTTTGGCCTTCGGAATGCATTCACACAGTGATGCTGTTATGTATTTCTTTGTCACTTCTCATGCAACATTTATTTCCTTACTGCTCAACTCCACATTCCATGTTATAGCTCCAAGCTGTCTCCTAAGCTTGTCATAATCACCAGCCTTATACTTCCACATATATCCTTTACTCACAAATGTCTGCACAGGACCAGCCACAACACAGGTGATTACTTCATGATCACTTTCTCCAACTGGAGGAAAGTGTGAAACCCCCTCTCACAATCACATCCTCTGATGAAATCATTAGATATAGAACTCTCGTTCCTTGTGTGCCCCCCTTTACATGCTGCCTGAGATAGTTATCTCTCAAGAAATTCATTTTCCTTATTCCCAAATGCTACTCTTCATTCAAGTCTATACCACCATAATTAAAATCACCCATAATAATTACCCTTCCTTCGTTCACTAATTGAAGTCGCTTATATATTTCTTCATTGCCACACTGAACATTCCCAGGCCAATAGCAACATCCAACTAAATATGTCTTCCTCTCAACTTCCACATTACACCACACTCCTCATAACCATTGCATGCAATTATTTCCCTCTTTCATGTCTACTTTATGTGGACTTAATTCCCCTGCTATCATCAGTAGCACTCCCCCCTTCCTTCTTGCCCTTTCTATACTTGCAAAAAATATTGTATCTTCCCATTTCTATTCCCGTTATGATATCATCTTCATTCATCTATGTTTCACTCATTCCAATAATTTTGGGATGAATAAATTCAATCACTGAAACCATTTCATCCCCCTTATTTCTGACACTTCTGGCATTTGTAAACAAACAGAGCAGTTCAGTTTAATCTTTTATCCAAGTGTAAGCAAACAAAGTTTGCACCTGAAGTATTTTCAGGACTGAGGCAACTCGTGGTAAAGGTGGACTAGGCTCTCATCACTTGTCTTAGTATCTCCCATAATGGAAAGCACATGTCTGCAAGGACATGTATAATGTTATGCATTAAGGGAAGGGCCACTACCCAGACTGGTTTCGACCTTTATTGAGGTCTCGTCAGTGGGAGCCAGACCCAGAGGTGGTAATACTAAGGTGGAAGCAATGGAGAAGTCATATTTACCTATACGAGTTGCCAAAAGATGTCTCATCTTATTATTAAATTACTCTGGATTTAGAGAAAGATGGAAGTTTTTTCCCACTTGGTTAGACTATAATAAATTTAGTTTAATCCTTTATCCAAGTGTAAGCAAACAAAGTTTGCACCTGAAGTATCTTCAGGACTGAGGCAACTCAGGTTCAGTGCCATACACGCTTCAGATCCCAGCCTGACCAGCCCAGTCCTCAGAGCCAATCCTTGTCAATCAGTCCTGAAGATACTTCCTTTATCCAAGCAAACTTTGTTTGCTTGGATAAAGGATTAAACTAAATTTATTATAGTCTAACCAAGTGGAAAAAACTTCCAAAATCTTTCTCTAACCCAGAGTAATTTAATAGTAAGGTGAGACACCTTTTGGCAACTCGTATAGGTAAATATGACTTCTCCTTTACTTCCACCATAGTATCACCACCTCTGGGTCTGGCTCCCACTGATGAGACCTCAATAAAGGTCGAAATCGGTCTGGGTAGTGGCCCTTCGCTTAATGCATAGCATTATACATGTCTGCATGGAGATGTGCTTTGCATTATGGGAGATACTAAGACAAGTGATGAGAGCTTTGTCCACCTTTACCATGAGTTGCCTCAGTCCTGAAGATACTTCAGGCACTAACTTTATTTGTTTACACTTTGATGAAGGATTAAACTAAATTTATTATAGTCTAACCAAGTGAAAAAAACTTCCAAACAGAGCAGTTCATTTTTAGGTCTATAGCTCGTCTTATCCAAGCCATGTGTTGGTTGTGATTTCCCTACCACACCTGCCCAATCACCTTTAACACCACTTACCATATACATCTGTTCTGTCTCAACTTCCCCACCCACATCACAATATATTCCATCTTCATAATCACATTCACTGCTGCTTTCAACTTCCACTCTCCCTGTGCCATATCTCCCTATCCACCCGAGCACCCCCCACCATTTCCCTGTTTCTCTTGCATTCCTGTTCTCTCTCTCTCTATCTTTCATATTTCACACTACTACTGTTTCTGCTGCCAAGCACTTCTGTCTCTTCATTACCACTCTTCTGATTTTTCCCTTAATCCCTTTTTTCTGATCTCTTACATGCATCAGACAGTACTTTCATTCAGTACACTCACTCCAAAGCCATTTAAATGCATCTCATCACACCTGTATAATTTCATTCTTCATTCAAACACATGCCATACATCCACAAACTCTTCACTCCCTTCTTCTCACACAGCTCTGTTAGTATACCATTCATGATTTTGGCTCTCCATCACAACTCATCATTGTCATACCTTTATGACACCATTGTCATACTGTGATGCCACAGTATAAAGCACAGGTTCAGAGATGAGTGACTAAGACAAACAACATCAGGACTCTGGAATGATAGCCATGGAGAGAGGTTGAAGAAATGTTGATTGCAGTTTGGTGGATAGGAGTAAAAGAAGTAAGATGATAGAGATGTATAAGTTGTTTGTTGTAATGTGTCATCCAGTCATTTTCGACAATTGGTGATCTTGTGAAAGTTGGCCTCTCGTTTTTTTCTTTTGGTAATTGTACGTTCAAGTTGGTAAGTTCTTTTATGTTGTCCATCCAACTCTTTTACGGTTTTCCTCTTCTAATTTCCTCAATCTTCTCCAACATAACTGCCTTTTCCAATGATTCATCAGCTCACATAATATGTCCAAAGTACATCAACTTCTGTTTAGAGACCATTGTCTCTAAGGAACATTCTGTCTTTATACTCTCTCTTGCAGTTCATGGGATTCTTAATAATCTCCTCCACACCCATAATTGAAATGAATCAATTTGATTTCTGTCTTTCTTCTTAATAATTCAGCTTTCACATCCACACATCACTGGTGGAAATACCATTGCTTTGACAATTCTAACTTTTGTGGCCTTACTCACACTTCTATCTTTCATAATTTTTGTCAGGGTTAACATAGCTTTTTTTTTTTCATGACTATGCTTCTTTTAATTTCACCTTCACATTTACCATCATTTCTGATTCTGAATCCCAGTAAATCATACCTTTCAACAATTTCTATTTTATCTCTTTCTATTATAAATTCATTTAACTTGTGAGAAGCCATCACTTTTGTTCTGCTTAAGTTAGTTTAAGTTAGGGGGATTTTATTGGATTAATCCAGAGTGGACTATAAAAAGAGTAGAAGGCAAGAGGGAAAGAACCATTGGCCATTCCTGGAAGTTATGTAAGAGTGTGGTGATGAGGGTTGTGAGGAGTAGACTTTTTACACGGAGAACTGTTAGTGAATGGAATGCATTACCAGAATATGTTGCTAATGCAGGGAGTGTCAAGGATTTTAAGATTCGGTATGATAAATATGTCGTCAGCTGAATGAATCTCCTAAAATGAATCTGCCAACTTCATGGAGAGTGTACTACCGCTAATAATAATCTAACATTCTCAAACTATCAGACAACAAGAAAACATAAATTACTCACCTAAAGTGTTGTTTTCTTTGCTGTCCCTTCCAGTTTTGAACTTCAAAGACAGTGTTCTTTGATGATGTCTTAGAATTCAAAAATAAATAATTATATTTAATATTTTAATTAATATACATGACATTTCTCAAATAATGTTATCTGTATTTAGATTAACGTACTAATATGAACTAAAATACAATAACATCTTTAATGCTAACAATTAATTTAAAATAAGAGAATTTTTTCCTATTCACTAATCTAATCATTCTAGATATGCCAACATATGAATTCTTCTTTTTCATTCTAACTGTCCATTAGGAAGGTCCAATAATTAGGGACACAGCAAATTAAGAACTACAGAGCTTTTAGTGGGAACTACAGAGGAGTTACACCACTCCTCTGTAGTTCCCACTAAAAGCAAGCATGAATTCAAAATGAATTTATTTTTGAGTTCTTGAGAAGCAACTATCTTAGGCAATATTTAAGGGAGGGCATGCAAAGGATTGAGAGTCTTGGCTCTTGCAATTTCATCAGAGGATGTGATTATGTGAATTAGGTGTCTCAATTCCTTTCAGTTGGTGAGCGTGATCATGAAATAATCAGCTGGTTGATAGCTAGCCATATGAAGACTTCCTTGAAGAAAGGATATACATGGAACTACAAAACTAGTGATTATGAAAAGCTGAGGAGATAGCTTAAAGCTATAGCATGAGATGAGGGGTTAAGCAGAAAGAAGATAAATGCTACTTGGGCACTGACCAAGAGACATTTAACAGTCAATATGTGAATGTAGTCCAAAAATCAAAAAGGTTGAATCAGGTAGGTATCAAATGGATAGATGAATGAAGGGATTAACCATGAAATCTGGAAGAAGGCAGTGTGGAAGCAGCACAAGATGAATAATAATAATAATAATAATCAGATAGGCAAAGAGAAACATAAAGAGCAGGCCAGGAATGGGACCAAATTAGCAAGGACAGAAAAAGTTCAGTATGAGTAGATATTAGCAAATCAGGCCAAGAAAATTCTAGGGAGTTTTTTTATATGTGGCAAATAGAAGGAAGAATGATTATGCTTAGATCATGTTAATGGACAACAGATTGGTCACTGCCCCAGAGGAAATAGTCAAGAAATTCAGTGAGTTCATCATGTTTCATCCACATCAGTGTCAATCATGAGAAGCTAAAGTGTAGAGGGAAATGGGAGAACATGAATTAAAAGTGAGCAAGCAAGAAGTATATGAAGAGTTAAGTAAGCTGGATGTCAATAAGGCAATAGAACTTGATGATATATATCACCACCTGTCTTAAGGGAATGTTTCAGGGAGTTAGCCTCAGCAATGGCTTACTTAACAAGTCTTGCAACGGCATGAGTCCCAAAGGAGTGGAAGGACATTAAACTTGTTCCACTTCACAAAGGTGGTGATAATGCTAAGGCTACAAATGATGGGATGATCTGTATATCTGGAGTTGTAATTAAAGTGTTAGCGAGAGCTAGGATACAGAAGTGGGTTGATAACAGCAGTATTCTGTGTGATTGTCAGCATTGGTTTTTGAAGGTAGGTCATGTTTTACCAACTTACTTAGGTACTATAACAAGGTGACAAATGCATTGGACAGGAGAAATGCATATACAGTGGAATCCTTAGATTTTGCAAAGGGTTTTGATAGAGTGCCACAAGTTGGTAACTAAACTTAAATTGACAGAAATTGATAGGCGACTGGCTGTCAGATAGGAATCAGCATGTTGTGTGTGTGGTGGTGAGGTATCCCAAAAGCGGAATGTCACTAGCGGTGCACTGCTGGAAGTTTGTATTGGGGGGTGGGGCGACTATTATTTAACATATATTTTAATGGGAGGAGTTAACAGGAAATATAGAACTGTTTGCAGATGATACAAAACTGGGGAGAATTATGAGAAATCAAGCAGGACTCGAATTGTTTGTACATGAATGAGCAAATGATTTGAATAACTAACAATTCAATGTTGCAAAGTATAAGTTCTGAAACTTGGTATGCAACAATGGGATGCAAAGTATAAATTTGGTGGGGAAATTTTGAAGGGGAATAAAGAGGTTATAATTCCACTATATAAGGCTTGATCAGATCTCATATGGATTATTGTGCCCAGGTTTGGTCACTTGCTTTTTATGGTGATGAGGATATATCAGAATGCATCCAGAGAAGACTGAATAAGGCTTTGGAATGAGGGATATGAAGACAGATTGAGGGAATGCAATTTGCAAAGCCTTATGAATAGGAGGAGGAGGAGAGGGGGATATGATTGAGAAGTGTAAGTTAATAAGAAGTTGTTACTGGGTTAATGTGGAAGAAATTTTTTAAAGAATAAAAGGGGAAGGGGAGGTAGAACAATAAGTCATCCTTGGTTTGTACAGTACCGTATTTTCCGGGGTATAAGACGCACTTTTTTACCTTAAAAATGGGGTGCATCTTATATAATGAAGGTAAAGATTGTTTCCTCTTTTCAAAGTCATACGCATTTCCTTTTATGTTCCAAGATCTTTGTAGGCGGTTAATGGTGCAATCAAATTGATGTGCGACCTTCACGTGACTTCTAGCGCGTCATTGGCTAAGAACTGGGAGTCCCTATTCAAGTTTCATAATATCTTATCCGAGTAATCAGTTACCGATGTTTATCAGTATTGAGTTGACGTGTTGAGATATTTTGTGTTCAGTTTGATATTTCCCCGTAGATTTTAGTGATGGAAAAAAACAGGCGACATTCATATACAAGTTACAAATTGCAGGTTGTAAAATATGCAGAAGAACATGGGAATATGGAAGCTGAAAGACATTTTGGACCTCTGCCTACAGAAAAAATGATTAGAACTTGGCATGGTCAGAAGCAGATTTTGTACAATTTGCGTAATGAAAAGCGTGCAGAACATGGAAAAATTGCGAAGTGGCCAGAACTAGAGACCGAAGTTTTGAAATGGGTGCAAGAAAATTGGCAAAATGGCATTGCCATTTCAACAAAAATGATTCATACATATGCAGTCAAAGTAGCCTGTGAGCGTCGTTTTGGTTTAGGTAAAGTTTAGGTTTTTTCCAGAAAATTGTATTAAATTTCTTGGGTGCATCTTATACACTGGAAAATACGGTATGTACATCCTGCAATGAGTCTTTTCACTCCATGAAGTTCAACTACTAATAATAATTACACATAAATCGATTTGCATTACATGCTTGGAGAAAGTGATGTATGATCATCAGGAATAAGAGGTGTTGGTCTTGGCATTGGTAAATGCAAAAAGACCAAGAAGAGAATATGCATGTTCACTTATGTCAACAGCATCAGGAATAAAGTGGTGCAGTTGAAAATTTCACTTGCATCAATTTTATAAAACCCCTTTAATATAAAAATACAAACTTATTTAATACTGACCATTGACAAACATCTTACATTATAGCCTACCAGTTTCGCCAGCAAACTGTTTAGCTTTTTCAAGGCATTTACAAAAAGACATAAATACTAGTAAATGCAAATTGAAAGGAACATAAAAACATTGTCAACAAACTAGTAGCTAAGGTTACACATTTGCATGACAGAGACTGAAAGGACTTATTGTTCTTATTCATTATCATGCATGCGAGTTTGTTGTAAACATGTAATGTGATTACTGGCTAGCTGTAGTTCAGATGGATTTAGAGAGAGGATCAGGTTTTTCCACGAACTGTTTAGGATTGCACCCTGATTTCTGTTGAGGTTTCCGCTGGTTATTAACACTATTGTGGCTTCCTTGAATAAACGATGTCTGTAGTCGTCATCCAGATATGGCATGGAGCATGGAGCTGTTTTGCCACTCTATCGTGTGGTTAGACGTATTCCAGGTGAGGTCAAGCTGTGTTGGATATCTGTTACTGTTACTAAGATTCTTAAAAGCTGTTTTCAGTATTGGGTGTAATATCTAGGTGAGCCTGATGAAAAAAGATGAATAAGTATCAACAGATCTTCTATGATTTATATATCTGGGTTATAAATATGCCAGTATTTTGAAGCTGCCTAATAGTGTTGCATAACACACTGAAGTAAGACTTCTGCTGTTGAACCTTTATGACAAGTACCTCTGAATAGTCTGTACAGAGGTAGAGAGCACCCTAAGTTTGACATCCACATTTGGCACACCCTAAGTGTGCCAAATGTGGATGTTAATGCTTTCCAAATGACTTTATAGAGCATTAACAAAGTACTTGACTTTCAGAACAGGCAAGGTGAAATCACACTGTGATATATATATAAAAATAGCAGATTTTTATCGATTTCTTGTCTTTGGAGTTAGGAATTGGAATCTTCTGTAAATTACTGCTTCATGTTCTTCGTCTATGACAGTGGTGTTAATAATATACTGCACTGAAAGGAAGATTATAATTTTTAGTACTGTAGGTCCCACTTTCCACAGTTTGAGCAATTCCCATTTTTTCTAATGATCTGGAACATTGAGAGTACAGCATTTTGTTTCATAAGTATACCTGGAATGTCTATAGAGCCTTCTTTTGGCATAAGCTCATAGAGCAGGTTTGTTGGATCAAAAGTTTTGAAAACTCTATTTTGTCTTTTCTGGATTTACACAAAAGCCACAGCTGTTGTTAATCTTTTCTATTAGTCTGAAGAAGCAGTAGACTGAGTTAGAATCTCTTGATGTTAATATAATATCATCTGCATATATCATTCTTGATGGGATATGACATAAGTGGGATGGTTATTGCTGTAATAGCAGTACACTGCCGGACCTGATGCATTGAAGATTATACTCCCAAGGTGAAGAGCAGAGTACTAAAGAACATCCCTGTCTGGCCCCCCCTCTATACATCAGGATGAGATCAGACAGGATGCTATTAACCAAATTTTTGTTATATGGTCTTTTTATAGAACTTCACTGTGACATCAATAATTAGATCTAGCTTGCAGGATTTTAAGCTGCAAATAATCATGCTGCACACTGTCAAAAGCTTTACTTAGATCTCAAGACAATAATGGACAAGAAGCTTTTGCTGGTTAACTACATTATAATATCCCTGATGCAAAACAGACTGAAATCAACTATTCTTCCCAGAAAGCTGTAAATTTGAATGCTTTGAATCAATTCTTTTACATTGTTTTTAATTGCAGTATTTATAATTTTCATGAGGATTTTATAATCTACATTTGTTAGGGCTATAAGGCCTACAGCTGGTAACACACAATTGATTTCTTCTTTCTTTTCATTTTTCTTAAAGGATGAGGAGTACAGTGTAGTTCTCTACGAACGTTCCCGGGATGCCTCTGTGTATTAAAATGTTATTGAAGATCATAACTTGGATTTAGAATATAAACTTCGGGATAACATGGTATACTTTCATTCCCAATCCAAGTCCTATCCTTTTTTATGACATTCAAAGGCAGTTATTGTTTTCTCTGGTGTTATAGGTCTGTCCATCACAGCAGAATGATGTTCTGTGAGAACATTAGTAGGCTTTAGGAGACTGCTGCTTTGTAGAGGATTTGAGAAGAGTTGTTTAGAGAGAGAGAGAGAAAGAGAGAGAGAGAGAGAGAGAGAGAGAGAGAGAGAGAGAGAGAGAGAGAGAGAGAGAGAGAGAGAGAGAGAGAGAGAGAGTGTGTGTGTGTGTAGAAGACCTTAATGATGTCCAGTGTTTGTGAAGTTTTGACTACTAAGAATAATTTTCATGGTACCTTTTCCTCTTGAGTTTTTGTCATCTGTCAGCAGTAAAAAGCAGCAAAGGGGGGGGGTTGTAGTAGCTCTTAGATGTAGTCTCATTTTTAGAGTGCTTTCTTCTATTTTCTATTTTCTTCCCAGATCTATTTGTGGAATGGTCTCTCTTATGAAATCTTGACAGCCACTACCACATTTTTGTGTTTACAAACCAGAGTAGTTCCCTGTGTAGTTTGAAGATGTGTAGATGTTGCTTTTGTCTGTAGGCCATTTACTTTTTACGTGATGCAATGCTGTCTGATGGATGTTTTGAAAGAGAACTACTTTTCCCAATTCCACTCAGTGCATATGTTCTTTAGTTGATTTTTAAAGAGCTTGGAAAATTAACTGGCATCCTCGAATCCCCCTGTACTAAATTGATATGTCATTTATATTTGAAATCATAATGCAGGTTTGTGGGTATATCCCATCAAGTCAACTTTAGGTTGCTAATTCTAACCAGGTTGCTAATTCTCTATCATTAGGATCTTCCTTCCTCCATATATTTACTAGGTTCGTGTTCATTCCTGCAAAAGATTTTCAATTCTGTTATTCCAATGTTCTCTATGCGAAGGCCTGTTCTGATCTTATCATTTTGGGATTCCATACATTCTGGTGGAAAGACTTATATGTTGATCATCCATAATGCTATTATTTAAGGAAATTAACAATATAAGCAATACATTATAATAAATTTAGTTTAATCCTTTATCCAAATGTGAGCAAACAAAGTTTGCACCTGAAAATATCTTCAGGACTGAATATCGTGTTGTACTACCTTACTGGGGTAAGGCAGTACAACACCAGGCAACTTGTAGCAAAGGTGGACCAAGCTAACAACACTCCTATCCCAGTATCTTCCATAATGCAAAACACATCTCCTTGCGGATATGTATAATGTTATGCATTAAGGGAATGGCCACTACCCAGACTAGTTTAGACCATTATTGAGTCTCTTCAGTGGGAGCCAGGCCCAGAGGTGGAGATACCAGGCAGAAGCAATAGCGAGGTCATCTTTACCTATAGGAGTTGCCAAAAGGTGTGCCACCTTTTTTATTAAATTACTCTGGATTTAGAAAAAGATGTTGAAAGTTTATTTTTCACTTGGTTAGACTATAATAAATTTAGTTTAATCATTATTTAAATTAAGGGGATATTAAATCCCACATTGTTTTAAAACCGAATAAATAAGAAACTCAAAGATTGGAATCAGAGAGTTTCATGCCGAATATAGTATAATAAACTATAAAAGTATCGGCGACTACTAGCATGAGCTAATGCAAGTAGTCCAAGTACGTAGTACAAACTCAGGCAACTCGCAGCAAAGGTGGTAAAGTTCTGATCGCTATTCTTGGTATTTTTCATAATGTAAAAAACATTTCCTAGAAAATGTATGCTGTCATTACATTATGATGGGAGGTCACTATCCAGACCGGTTTTTCAGCCTTTATTGAGGCTTCATCAGTGAGTAGCTAGACCAAATTAATACCAAAGAGTTTGTACTATGTACTTGGACTACTTGCATTAGCTCACGTTAGTAGTCACCGATACTTTTATAGTTTATTATACTATATTCGGCATGAAACTCTCCGATTCCAATCTTTGAGTTTCTTATTTGGTTTTAAAACAATGTGGGATTTAATATCCCCTTAATTTAAATAATGTTTATATCACCGAAATGAAGCCTATTGGCTCTTTATATTTAAGTAATTTAGTTTAATCCTTTATCCAAGTGTGAGCAAACAAAGTTTGTGCCTGAAAATATCTTCAGGACTGAATATGGTGTTGTACTACCTTACTGGGGTATATACCTATGTATATGTTATATACCTATATAACATACAATAAGTATAAGGCAGTACAACACCGGGCAACTCGTAGCAAAGGTGGACCAAGCTAACAACACTCCTATCCCAGCATCTCCCATAATGCAAAACACATCTCCTTGTGAATATGTATAATGTTATGTATTAAGAGATTGACCAGTACCCAGACTAGTTTCGACGTTTTTATTGACTTTTTATTGAGGTCTCTTCAGTGGGAGCCAGGCCCAGAGTTGGAGATACCAGGCAGAAGCGAGATCATCTTTACCTATAGGAGTTTCCAAAAGGTGTGCCACCTTTTTTATTTAATTACTCTGGATTTAGAGAAAGATATTGAAAGTTTATTTTTCACTTGGTTAGATTATTATAGTCTAACCAAGTGAATGCAAGTTGAACAGGGAAATGGATTGGGCCAGGGTGACATGGTGTAAGGAGGGCAGATCCTGAGAGTGGTAATGAGCAAAGCTTAAGATTCCTTCTACATTTCAAGTTTTGAAATTTTACTACACTGCTTATGAAAAGATTATGTACTCATAACCTCTCCAGTTTTTTAAAATTTTAAGTTTCTTTCAATATTTGGCTATAAAATATGGATTGATCCATAATCCTCCTTTTCAATATCTCACTCATGCCCAGGTTGAAGCCTCTTGGCTTTATATCTTAATATTTGACTGCTGTTATATTTAGGAAGTGCAAACATTTTTTCTATTTATGAAAGAAGAGCATGAAAGTCTTCATTCCAGTGATGTAAAAATAAACAGAGAGAGAGAAAAGAGACATATATAGAAACTCTTGGAAATTTTTGAATAAAGATCAGAAAGCTTATGAGAATACAATCCTTAGCATCGGAGTTGCCTTAGCTTGCACTACTTAATATATTATCAACTATAAAATATTATTACTCATCGTGAGAAGTCTCCAGACTCCATAGAGAAATCTATCATATCTCTCTTTAAGCTGATCCACTGTAAGGGCACTCACAACTAATTCTAGAAAATCCATTCCAACTGTTCTCCACTCTCCACAGAAAAAATCTAGTCTGCACACCTTATTAATTCTTACACAACTTCCATGGATGATCCCCAGTTCTCTGACTATTTGCCATATATTGAAAATTTTTCATTGCGTCAATTTTATAAAAACCTCTTTAATAACTAAAAAACTTTCTATGATGTCCCCTCTTTTCTGCATACTTGCATATATCTTACCAGGAACACTTAGTAAGAGGAAATACTTCTGTATCTAATTTCTGCATTCGGTTTTATTTCCTTTTTATTATAGGTGAGTACTATGAGAGCTTTACTCCAATCATTTGGAATTCAATATTCTGGTTTTTAGAAAAAACTCACCATTAGAGGGCAAAGCATTTAGTATTCAACAATATGTGGTTAGAGAAAAAAAAGAGTAGCAATTTAATTATTAATGATTTATTATAACTTTAATGTAAAATTTAGTCTGAGTTGGTTGCAAGTGTAGGCATGTTTGCATTTAAGAATTTTTTTGAGTTGAAAGTACCTTCCCAGTATACAGACAGACACCTATCAACCAAACTTTGTAACTCAAACACCTTCAACTTATCCTCATAGGGAGCATTCCACAAGCATATCACCAGCTTGGTCGCTTGTTTCTGAATGCTCTCTATCACCTGCTGGTCCCTAAGAAACCCAGGTGACCAAATCTGCACAGTAATCATGATGTTGTTGAATCATAGCCTTATAAAATGGATAATAACATTCCTGTCTTTATTTCTTAGCATGTTTCTCAACATTCCAGTAATCCTTTGAGCTATGTTACTAACTTTTGCAATATGCGCTCTAAACTTCAATTCTTTATCCTTCATTATCCCCAAGTCCCTAGTCTAATCCATTCCCTGAGTTCTAGTACCATCAATTTGATACACAGTAGGTAAGCTTTACAACCCAAAGTACATAACCTTACATTTTGCAACATTAAATTGACAATCATTATCCTTTGCCCACAATGCTAATTTATTTAAATCATCCTGCAGGATATCTACATTGCCTCCCCACTTTTGGATCATCAGTAAACAAATGAATATTAACACTTCTCTATATCATTGATTTACAAATTAAAGAGTAGTGGTCCCGGTACAGAATTCTCAGGTACTCCACTAGTCACCTGCATTCTCCTAGATCCCACTTCATCATATACAACTCTCTGGTGTCTGTCTGTCAGCCATTCTTGCTCATTATTCATGCTACTAGCTTCATATTCCCATTTGCTCCATTCGAATCATAGCCTTATAACTTTTGTAACAGTTTTCCCATGTAGTATTCTGTCAAATAATTTTTCAAAGTCCAGCAGAATCATGGTGTAGCCATTTCCTTCATCTCATTCTACTGTCACTTTATTATAAAATATGAATAAATTTCTAAGACAGGACCTACCCTTTACAAAGCAGTGATGCCTGCGATAGAGTATCATATCCCTACCCACACACAGTTGGATTGTACTTTTTTCCCCCCAATACTTTAACAACTACTCATGAAAAATTAATTGCTACTTCTGTCTTGGAGCCACACCTTTATGCAATCGAACTATCTTACACTCTTTTCCACTCCCTCAGAACCTTGCCAGTGCTGAGACTTGCTGAGATTGAATAACTTCATCAGAGGCAAAGCAATTCTCTTGCACATTCACATAATACAAGGGCTGACAGGCCATCCAGTCCCACTGCTGTATTCACACTGATATTTTTAATATGCTGAACACCTCCTGTTCATCTACGTCAATTTTAATATGCATCTTTGTCACATCAACAGCTGCAAAATCTCCACCTGGATGATACCCCTTTGCAAAATGATCATTCAGCAATGCAACTATTCTTTTACCTCTGTCACCTGCCTACCATGAGCATTGTTTAAAGTCATCCTTTCATAGTCATTTTCCCTCTTACTTGACAAATAAGGAAAATTTTCTTTTGGATTTACTTTGGCCTGCTTGGTTAATTGTCTTTCATAATCTGATGTGGACTTTCTTACCAAATTAGTCACCCTTCTTAATTGCACTTTGTACTGCTCATGAGCATGCTGATCATCTTTTTTTATATATGCCCTTCACAATGTTTTCTCTTTTTTTTTTTGCAACTCTTACTTTATAACTCTATTCATCCACTTAATTCTTACTTGGTTTCTCCTCCTGATCCAGACAGTAACTTTGGGAGAATGCAAAGGAATTTGTTGGAATGCATGCAGGTTTTGCATAACCCATACCCAGAAATTGTGGGTATTCACAGCTCCATTCAGGTAAAAGTAAGCCTCATCTCTGCATAAAATCATCTATGGCCACACAGAGTCAACCTCCACTCAAGCAAGGAATGTTAAAGTGAATATCAGTTGACTTTCAAAGTCCTGCAGACATTCCTGTGTGAGGGTTATCTTGAATGGGTATAAATGCAATATATTCCATATAATTTTCTAGACAATTATAGATTGTGTAAGGCACATCCATGTATCTTGAGTCAGTATGTGCACTGCAGAAACCAACACTATTATTCTTGGTCTGCTCCACAATGACAGTAGTAACTTCATTCACTTGTGAATTGATTGGTTTGTGACCTCTGACAGGTCTAACTCCCAGTAATCCTATTTTGTCAAAACGACTAATCATTCGTTGTACCTCATCGGCATTTGTTCAGGTGATGAAATTCGCATGGTGCAGCAACAGCACTGCAATAGTTTAGGTAGTACAGCTTCATGAGCAAAACACACTGGGGAAAGGTTCACATCACTGTGAATGATATTAACCACCAAAATGAAGAGAAAAATTCTGTGTTCATTTTTTTAAGCCCTCCTGGCACCTGTCGAGTTGCAAGATGAAATATCATGAATTTGGAGTTTGCAGCACCTCTGGAGGTGAATTTTAGAACTTTTTTTCCGTTTCCACTTTTACATCACTTCCAAATGATGCACAATGTATTCCTACTAGGTTTTGAAGCATTTAGATCACTGGATAGTGCTCCAGTGATCCAAATTTTAATTTTGGATCCAATTTTAATTTTGATCACCCTGTATATAGAGACTGATGATGTCACATCAGTTGTCATAGTATCCCATTAAGCAAAACGCTTTCTTTCAGAAGTGTATATTGCTATGGATTATGGAAAATATTACTACCCAGACTAGTTTCACCCTTTATTAAAGTCTAGTCAATGGGAAGCAAAAGCGATATCAAGGTTGAATTAATGCATAAGTCATATTTGCAACTCTCATATTATAAAAGATGGATCACTTTATTATTAAATTACTCTGATTCAGAGATAGCTGTAGAAAGTTTATGGAAAAGGGGTCGCTACCAATCTGGGTAACCCTTCCCATAATCTATAGCAAATACACTTCTTAAAGGAAGTGTGTTTTGCATTATATGATGCTATGGCAATTGATGAAACACCATCAGTCTCTATATACAAGTAGCCTTGTTGCAAAGTACTCCACACACAAACTTTATTTGCTTACACTAGGATAAAGGATTATACAAGACTATAATTTCTTGGTAAATTTAATTTGATCTCTAACCAGCTTCGAAAACCTTTTACTAGGGATGCATCAAACCATGATTTTGCTAAAGCAATGAATACCAAACATTTGGTTTCAAGTTATTCTCATTCATATCTTTTCATTTCTTTACACTGACAATGGCTATGAAACTATGCTGAAAATTCTCTATGTAATAAATAAATTACTGTCCTTATGTAAGTGTTATTATTCCATAACTATTTTTATCAATTATGCCTTTCTCATTATTTGAAGTTTTAATATCCACAGTTAATGGTTCAAATTTTATATATTCTATTGTATACAATATCACCCAATTACTGTTATTGGTAATTGGTTTATTTCTATTTACTTTACTGTTATGCCTACCTATCCTCTCATTCGTCATATTTTATTAAGACAAAATCTGTCAAATCAACCAATCAACTAAACAGTTTATAATGACCAGCATGTATATATATTTTATTTATTTATTTATTTATTTATTTATTTATTTATTTATTTATTTTTGTTTTTTAAAAAAAGAATTGAATAGCTAAAACCGAGATTTAATTAAAAAGGTTTTAATATTAAAACACGACTAGTTTCGGCTTGTAACAGCCTTCATCAGGTGACATTATAAAAGAAAGAAAAAAGAAAAAAAAACTAAAACACTGAAGCTTAAATAAACTATGAACAACATAGAGAGTCTCTATACATAATTGACATTAAAACATTGTGGTTGTATTTAACCACCTTACCAGCCATTATGGGTCAAATATGCATCCTCATGTGCTTTGTATCCATCATATATTTCAATATAATATCAGTGGTATTGCAATTTTAATATGCACTTTGCACCCATGATAACCTTGACATCTATAAACGTCTTGGCCAGTAGTGTGGTTAAAGCTGTTCTTTCGTTTGTTGTATTGTTGGGAAAGTGCATGCTAGTAGCATCTCGTGAGTGCCAGTACATGATTACAGCTGAATGACTATCTGGGAGGTTGTAGCTCAAGTTATTATTTAGATGAACAGGAATGAAGATGATTTCCCTAGATTCCACGATTTTTCACTCTAGTTCATCATTGCAATGGAAGATGTTAGTAGATTTTTCCCAGCAGACTGTGTGATTTTAGCTTTCATCATTAGGATTAGCCGAGAAAAGAATATGACTTGATAATGCACTGGCTCGCTGTCTCTTCTAAGTAATGTCCCTCATGTGTTCTTCCATATGCAATTCGACAGATTTGTGTGTCTGCCCAAAATAAGGAATATCACAATCGCACAATATTTTATATACACCAGGGTATTTAAGATGACGATGACAAGGTTTTGGGCGGCTTATTAAGAATTGGATTTTTGGAAGTGGAGTGAACAAGGTTCTGATATTGTATTTTCTTAAAACTTTTGCTAATTTATGTGAAACTGTACTTATGTAAGGAAGAGATATATTGCCTTTGAATCTATTTGTTTCTTCTGAGCGATGTCTAGAAGGATTAAGAAGGAATCTTTCAATGATTCTCTTGGAATATCCATTAACTTTGAAAGAAGTTTGGAGATGGTTTATTTCTGTAAGAAGTTCATTTGGGTCATCAAGAAGAGAATGGGCTCTATGTCCCAAGGTGGAAATTATTCCAAGCTTATGATGAGGGAAGTGATGGGACTGACTATGCAGATATCTGTTGGTATGTGTGGGCTTTCTATATATTGATATTTTGAGTTTACCAGAAGAGTGGGTCAGTTTGACATCAAGAAAAAAAAAAAAAAAAAAAATATATATATATATATATACACACATATATATGGCATGAAATATATAAAGCTCAGGCCAGAAGAGTAACGAGTATTGTGAGAAAAGCTAAAACGGAGTATGAAAAGAAATTGTCCATGCAAGTTAAAGGCAATACAAAAGAAGTTCATTGTTATGCTGCAAGCAAAAGAAAGAATGAATGTGGAAGAATAATTTTATTGAATGCAGATGGTACACGAGTGTCGGAAGCTAAGGAGATTGTTCAGTTAATGAGTGCTCACTTTGCTAAGATATATCAATCAAGTGTATGTAGCATGGTGGGTGCAGAGTGCTACTGCTATGTTGAATGAAGAGTTAGAGGTTCATGAAAATGAGGTTGAAGAGCTCTTGAATAACCTGAATAAGAATTTGTCAATAGGAACAGATGGAATATCAACCTGTTTGCTAAAGGAATGTTCAGATGAATTGGCTAGGCCTTTCACACATTTGTATAACTTTAGTCTCAGCTCAGCAATGATACCACAGGAACTGAAGGAATGTATGATAGATCTATTGCACAAGGGTGGTGCAAAAACTGATGTGTCTAACTACCGACCTATTAGTATCTCTGGAGTGGTAGTGAAGATTTTAGAAAAGTTGGTAAGAACTCGCATACAGAAATGGGTAGACAAGCATTCTATACTCTGCAGGGAACAACATGGGTTTATTAAAGGAAGGTCACGTTTTAGCAATTTGCTCATTTTTTATAACAATGTTACGGCCGAGTTGGATAAAGGGAATGGATACACTATGATAGTGTTGGATTTTTCTAAGCCATTTGATAGGATACTACACGATGGGCTGTTTCGTAAAACTGGAGAATATGGTGTTGGAATATAATCTATTGACTTGGATCAGGGGATGGTTGACAGACAGATATCACAAAGTGATATACAGTGGGTGTGAATCTGCAGATTTAAGGAGACCAGTGCTGTATCTCAGGGTTTGATCCTTGGGCCATTATTGTTCAAGCTATACATTAATGATATCAAGCAGGGTCTATCATCAGATTTGCAATTGTTTGCTGATTATGCGAAGATAGGCAATGCAATCAGGGATGCTACTGATATTCAGCAATTACAAAATGATTTGAATAGCCTGGAAATCTCGGCAAATGAAAATGGCTGTCAAATTAATGTTAGTAAGTGTAAAGTTATGCACTTTGCATGATTAGAGTTCCAGCGGCATATTATATTAGTGGGGTTATGCTACAAGAAACTGAAGAGGCAAGGGATCTTGGTGTATTGGCGGATAAGAATTTAAAGTTCAAAGGTCACATAGCAAAAGTTGCAAATACAGCTCGGAGGATAATTGATATGTTGAAGCGAACCTTGACATCTAAGGTTAAGGAAGTAATTTTGTCTGTTTATAAGGCTTTGATAAGACCACACCTGGATCACTATGCGCAGATTTGGTCTCCCAGATTCCAAGGGGATAAAGAAACTGTGGAAAGGGTGCAAAGAAGAGTTATGAAGATTATATCCCTATTATGGAATTGAGATTATGAGCACAGATTGAGAGTATGTGGATTGAAGACGTTGGTTAACAGGAGAAGGGGGGGGGGGGTGATATGATAGAGGTCTATAAATTTTTGAATGGGTGTTATAGCATTTCAAATGATGAAATTTTTTTGTTATATGGAAGGTAGGGAGAGAACACGGGGGCATCCATGGAAGTTAAGGTTGTTCTCAGTCAAGAAAGGGGTAAGAGCTAGGTTTTTCACCCAGAGAGCAGTGAGTGAAATAATTTGCCCTTAGGGATAGTAAGTGAATTTAGTGTAAATGAATTTAAGGGAAGGTATGATAGCTGGGTTGGGTAATCTACAGCCTCCTTCGATGAGTCCTTGACTCCCTGGAGGTCTCAGATAATAATAATGATAATGTCCAAATTTGTGCATCGA
Organism: Typopeltis vanoorti; assembly: GCF_054136105.1. Taxonomy (NCBI): domain Eukaryota; kingdom Metazoa; phylum Arthropoda; class Arachnida; order Uropygi; family Thelyphonidae; genus Typopeltis; species Typopeltis vanoorti. The sequence goes on along the minus strand of NC_143551.1, from coordinate 98,440,472 downwards.
AAGTTAAATATAGAAAAATATATATATTTAAGAGAAAAAACATGCCATAGAATCAGCATTATATAAAAAAACAACAACTAGCAATTAATCTGCTCATCACAGATTAGCATGTTTTTCAAGCTCTGGTCATCAGGTCTACATGCTGTTAGAGAGTTCCTAAAAGATTTGTGATTATTGTTGATTTATTAAGTGTTTTCTTAGATTTAATTGTGTATTTTTAGTATATTATTATACTTTTTAGTGTAATTATTGTACTACAGCATTTTATAACATAATTGCAGAAATATTATTAGTTTTAACTACTCTTAAAAATGGCGCCAAAAACTCGTTGTAACGAGAAAGTGTCTAAAGTGCAAGTTGTTGCTACTGAGGAGAGCATTTGTCCTGATGAACAAAAGTACTGCTGCAGTGATGATGATAATTTATATAAGGATAAGTTGACGTTAGAAATATTTTGATTAAAAGAAATTATTAGCAATCGACCAGGGGAATTGGAAGAGAAGGAAAAACCTTTGACTAAACTTAGACAGGATATGAAAAAGGATCAGAATAAAAACAGGCAGGAAAGTATTGAACTTGGTAATCGAAATATTAATAACCACAAGGTAAGTTAGTTAAAATTAAAATAAAGTTAAAATTTGATCATGCGCAGACTGTGTAGAAGATATGGATGCAAGTTTTTAGATGAGTGGGCTGAGTTGGATGGCAGAAAAGACTTGCATAAGAAGGATGGTCTGTACTTAAATTCATTTGGCATCAGAAGCTTGGTTGAATTACTTCTTGGTAAGAGATGTAATGGAGAGAGTCAGGGAAATTAGATCATCCAGGGAGGAATAGGAAATATGTGTGTGAAAGTTCAGCTATGGTATGTAAACGTGATAAAGATATGAATGTCTTTGAACGTGGTTATGTATGTGGCAAAGGGGTGGAAAAATATGCTTTCGGTTTGGACCTTTTAAATATGTCCAGAAAGGTGAAAAGACAAAATTCTAGAACAAGACCAAATAGATTGCATATCTAATTATAAGAATATGCTAGGTGGTAATTTATTATGTCTATACACACATCAGGAACATTAGAAACAAAGGGGTTGAGTTTGTTGCTTTATTGAATACAATGTGGCCTAAGATTGCTGGCATTAATGAAAATTGGTTTCGTTAATGCCAGCAATAATCATGCTGTGCTTTCTTGAGAAGTATCTAATTGTGTTGATGCTCTGATCACAATAGGTTACATGCTGAACTACAAAACTAGAAATTATGATCAACTTAGGGGAATACTATCTTTGGTGCTATGGTATCAGTTACTGAATGGGAAAAATGTCAAAATGCATAGAATCTTTGAAAAAGTGCTTAAATGAGGCGGTATCTGAATGTATTTCTAATGTTTGAAGAATAAATAGGTTCAGAGTAAAATGGATGTGCAAAGCAAGATCTACATCTTCTTGTGGATCTCTGACAAGAGATCCACAAGAAGATGTGGATCACTTGTCAGACATGATCAGATCTTGTCTGACACGTCAGACAAGATCTGACAAGAATTATGAAATACAGGAGAACTCGGTTATAATGATAACAGTTACAGTGAATTCACGTTTATAACGAATAATTTTGAAGGTATATTTGAATTACATTTGATTTAATGCATGTATTTCATGTTTATTACGAATTCGTTTCACGGGAATAACGAACGAATAATACATGTTAGTCGTTCCTTTACTGACATTTCGTATGTACGCATTTTCTAGTTGTGGAAAAATGTCGGGAGTCAAACGGAAAATTTTATCGGTTTCTGAAAAAGTAGAAATTATACGGGAGGTGGAAAGTGGCCAATCAAATCTGACAACAGAAAAGAAGTATGGTTTGTCCCCATCTACAATATCAACAATTTGGAAGAATCGCGAGTTGACTCTGAAAGCTTTTGAAAACAATTTATCGAAGTATAAAAAACTTAAAACGTGTAATAAAGTGACGTTGACGAGGCACTTCTTTCGTCGTTTAAAGTGCAAAGAACCGCTGGCTTACCTATTAGCGGACCAATTTTGAAAGTTCAAGCCGAAAAATTTGCTGTTCAACTTGGTTATAGCGATTTTAAATGCAACAATGGGTGGATTGATCCTTTTAAGAACAGAAACAATATTGTCTACGCAAAAGTAAGTGGGGAGGCGTTGTCCATTGACAAAAAACGTTGTTTCTGACTAGACCAAGAATGTATGGCTGGACATCAAATAAAGGTATGGATACAGCAACATTTATAATGCAGACGAAACAGGGTTTTTTTTATAATTTAAGGGCCAATAAAACTTTTTAATTTAAAAACGAAAAGCGCATTGGCAGAAAACTTATCAAAAATAGACTCACAGTTTTAGTTTGTGCGAACATGACCAGTAGGCGATAAAAGAAAGCTTATTGTAATTGGAAAATCGGCAAAGCCTAGATGCTTTAAAAACATAAAGAAACTTCCCGTTGATTATACAGCGGATAAGAAGGCCTGGATGACATCTTCAATTTTCGAATATGAAATTCGCAAGTGGAATAAAAATCTTCGCAGTAGAAACCGGAAAATTTTGTTATTGATAGACAACTGTCCTGCCCATCCTGTAGTGGCTAATTTAACAAACATAAAACTTATTTTTTTGCCACCGAATGTGACATTTGTCTTGCAACCACTTGATAAAGGTGCAATTAGATGTTTTAAATCCCATTTTCGTCGTCTGTTAGTCTTGGAACTGAAAGAACGCAGAGAAAAATCCGCGGAAAATGCTTATGCTTATGACTCGAAGATCAGTGTACTTCACGCAATACGTTTAATGAGTGATGCTTGGAATTTGGTGTCATCGTCTACAATACAAAACTGTTTTAAGAAAGCCGGTCTTGTGGAATACAAGTGCGAATCTGAAGAAGATGAAGAGGATAACTTACCGTTATCAGCATGGTTAAAAGCGTGAAACTTGAACAATTTTGAAACGTGTGCAGATATTGATAATTTTATAGACATTGATAATGGCGTCACAACTTCGGGAATACTGACAGACGCTGACATCTTAAAACAAATCTCTCATACTCCAGAAGAAGATAATAGTAGTAGTGACTCCGAGGAAGAAAATAGCAACGATGAGAAAATCATTACCTGGTGTGAAGCAGAAAGTGCTTTACATATTTTAACAAGATTTATGGAATTGCGATCTGTAAGTTCAGACGACACATTCAAACATCTTAGTGGTATAAGGAACAATTTCAAACGTATGAAATATGCATCTTGTGCAAAGCAAAGAACGCTTGATGATTTTTTATACAAAAATGTGAAGTTTTAAAAATAAATTTTTGTTCTTTATATGTATGTATGCACATATGTATTTATATTACCCAATATACCTATGCTGAGAAAAATCTGAAAACATTTTTAATTCGCTCAAATTATGACATTCTTGGATATAATGAATAACGGAATAACGGTTATTACGAACAAATATTGTGAGGAACGCTAAATTGGAGTACGAAAAGAAATTGTCCCATGCAAGCTAGAGGCAATCCAAAAGAATTTTACCATTATGCCGCAAGCAAAAGAAAGAACGAATGTGGAAGAATAACTTTATTCAATGCATATGGTACTCAAGTGTTGAAAGCTAATAAGATTGTTCAGTTAATGAGTGCTCATTTTGTTAAGATATATCAGCCAGGTGTATGTAAAATGGTGCACAGTGCTACTGCTAAACTGGATGAAGAGTTAGAGGTTTGTGAAAATGAGGTTGAAGAGCTGTTGCATAACCTGAATAAAAATTTGTCTATAGGGATACATGGAATATCAGCCTGTTTGCTAAAGGAATGTTCAGCTGAATTAGCTATGTCTTTCACATGTTTGTATAACTTGAATCTCGGCTCAGGAATGATACCACAGGAATGGAAGGAATGTCCGGACATTCCATAGCAATTTGCTCATATTTTATAGCAATGTTACGGCTGATTTGGATAAAGGGAATGGATACACTATGATGATATTGGATTTTTCTAAGGCATTTAATATGATACCACACGATAGGCTGTTGCGTAAACTGGAGAATATGGATTGGAATATAATCTATTGACTTGGATCAGGGGATGGTTGACAGACAGATATCAAAAAGTGGTATACAGTGGGTGTGAATCTGCCAGATTTAGGGTGACCAGTGGTGTGTCTCAGGGTTCAGTCCTTGGGCCATAATTGTTCAATCTATACATTAATGACATCAGGCAGGAACTAATATCAGATGCGCAATTGTTTGCCGATGATGCAAAGATAGGCAGGGCAATCAGAAATGCTACTGATATTCAGCAATTACAAAATGATTTGAATAAACTGGAAATTTGGACAAACAAAAACAGCTGTCAATTAATGTCAGTAAGTGTAAATTTATGCACTTTGGCTTGATTAGAGCTCTACCAGCATATTATATTAGCAGGATTATGCTACAAGAAACTGAAGAGGCAAGGGATCTTGGTGTATTGGTGGATAAGAATTTAAAGTTCAAAGGTTATACAGCAAAAGTTGCAAATACAACTCAGAGGATAATTGCAATGTTGAAGCAAACCTTGACATGTAAGGATAAGAAAGTCATTTTGTCCTCTTTATATAAGGCTTTGATAACCACACCTGGATTATTGTGCATAGATATGGTCTCCAAGGTTCCAAGGGGATAAAGAAACTGTGGAAAGAGTGCAAAGAAGAGTTACAAAGATTATATCTGGATTATGGGATTTAGATTATGAAGACAGATTACGAGTATGGATTGCAGACTCTGGTTAACAGGAGAAAGAGGGGGGTGATATGACAGAGGTCTATAAACTTTTGAATGGGTGTAACAGGATATCAACTGATGAAATTTTTCATTATATGGAAATTAAGTTTTTTCACAGTCAAGAAAGGGGTAAGAACTAAGTTTTTCTCCCAGAGAGCAATGAGTGTGTGGAATAATTTGCCCTTAGGGGTATATAGTGCATCTAGTGTGAATGAATTTAAAGGAAGGTATGATAGCTTGTTTTGGTGATTTATGGCCTTCCTTGATGAGTTCTTGACTCCCTGTAGGTCTCAGATAATAATAATAATAATAATAATAATAATAATAATATCTGGCAAAAAAAAAAAAAGAAACAGCCATATACTGACACGACTATTTTGTCAGTATATGGCATTTCTGTTATGTTGCATGCTGTCCTAATAGAAGCATCATATTCTGTTTTGTTATTGTGAGTTTCATCAAAATATGCAAAATTTAAAGAAATTAAATTTTACTAGTATTTCTCTAAATCCAGAGTAATTTATTAAAAAAGGGTGGCACACCATTTGGCAACTCCTATAGGTAGAGATGACCTGCTAATGCTTTTGCCTGGTATCTCCACTTGGGCCTGGCTCCCACCAAAGAGACCTCAATAAAGGTTGAAACTAGTCTGGGTAGTGGCCCTTCCCTTAATGCATAACATTAGACATATCCGCAAAGAAATGTGTTTTGCATTATAGGAAATACTGAGATAAATTTTACTAGATCCTGACATAACTCACAAGACAGTTCAAACATCAAGACCCTTCTGAAAGGCTTTAAATTCCCACTCAATGCAAGAAGAAGCAAGGTAATACTTTTGCATAAAGTTTGAAAGTATGATCTTGAAATATTTCACATTTACAGATCATGGCTGTGAAAAGCATCATGTTGTAAATGACAATAACAGCTAGTACACTTGCTTTTGCTTGTTCACTTTTTATTTTAATTTTCATTCATTGTATTTTTTTTTATTGCTTACCAAGACAAATTTTACATCTCTAGTTATTTACTCTCATGTAAATAAGCACACCCATGCAAAGTATACCATTTTAGTACATTAAAATAGTCAAGCATTTGTAAGTTTAATAATTTTTTATATTAGTTCTCATCACGTGGTCTTTCTTGATGTTACAATTTTGAAGGTTTTACTAGATTTATTTAAAGGATAACAACATCTGCATAAAGTAAAGTGCTCAGATTAACATCTCCAATTTTTATATGAGGTCTAATGCCACTTTTGTTCATAATGTGATCCAATCCATACAGATGATGAATAACAGTGGAGATAATGTGCAATTTTGTCTCATATACCTGAATTAACATCAAACCACCTTCCTATATCTCTTTCAATTCTGACTGCTGACTTATAACTCATATATAAACTATATGATGTTTGATATAATGCCATATTCAAATCATATAATTCTCAAAAACTTTTCTTTCTGCACCTTTTCAAACACGGTTCCAGGCCTACAAAACTTAATATAGATTCTTCTTATATTCTTATGATGGAAATATGATCCTAATAATTCCTGGCCAGAAGCCAGCTAGTTTTTCTGTAAGTTTCCATTTTAGAAATTATGGACTTTACGACCGTGTTATAAATAACTATTTTAATTTCCTGACGTTTTGACCTTCATATTAATGTCATCATCTGGAATACACACAAATATACAAGGACAGGCTGAGTTACATTTCACACAGTATGCTAAAGAGACAATGATTTGATCAACGGTTATTCTACTGGCATGACCTCTAGTGAAAATATAATATATATATATATATATATAATAAATAAAAATACAAATAAAATTAAAAAATTAATTAATTAATTAGAAACTACATCAAAGTTATATTCTATTTAAGATAACATCTGAGAAACATTCTTTCATATAGATAGTTTCCTTACGTGTTTTCTTTCTTGTAAGAAAACTATATACATGAAAGAATGTTTCTCTGATGTTATCTTAAATAGAATATAGCTTTGATGTAGTTTCTAAATAATTAATTCAATTTTAAATTTTATTTGTATTTTTTATTTAATTTATATAATATATATAAAATTAGTTTGAATGACTATATACCAAGAATTAAAAAGAATAAGGTTTAATGTTTGGATTAAGTTTTTAAGGTTTTAACTATTGTCATTTATACTAGATCTGTTGATGTAATTTTATCATGTCTCTGTTATTTTATATAATTCTTTGCCTGTGACACCTGAAGAAGTTGATTTATTCAACGAAAGTAGTAATATCTTAACATTAAACCTTATTCTTTTTCATTCTCGGTATATAGTCATTCAAACTAATTTTTTATAACATCATGTACCGAGTTAATATGAGCGATAATATACATATATATATTAAATTTTTCACCAGAGATCATGCCAGTAAAATAACTGTTGATCAAATCATTGTCTCTTTAGCATACTGTCTGAAATGTAACTCAGCTTGTCCTTCTATATTTGTGTATACTCCAGATGATGACCTTAATATGAAGGTTGAAATGTTGGGAAATTAAAATATTATTATTATTATTATTATTCAGGCCTCCAAGGAGTCAAAAGACTCATCGAGGGAGGTCCTTCCTAAGACATAAAGTCTGTCGAGACTCATCGAGGGGAGGTCCCCCCCCCCCTGAGAAACACAAAGTCTATCATACCACTCTTTAAACTCACTGACCGTTCTCGCTCCCACCACTCCATCAGGCAATGCATTCCACGGCTCAACCACCCTCCACACAAAGAAACCACTCCTTACCCTCTTGCTCACAGTTTCCTTTCGTAACTTCCAGGGATGGCCTCTTGTCATCACACCTTCCCGCTGTTCAACCAAGCGATAGAACTCCCCGGTGTCAACCCTGTAACCACCTCTCAACAGTTCAAAAGTCTTAATCATATCACCTCTCCTTCTTCTATCCACCAAACTCTGCAGTCCACATTCTCTCAGCCGATCCTCATAACTATCCTTGTACAGTCCTGAAACCATCTTTGTCATCTGTCTTTGTATCCTTTGTATATGTAATAAGTAAGTAAATTACTAAAACATGACCTCTAGCAAATCCATGCTGTCCATCAAAGATAATACCATTGTTGTCAACCCAACTCTGGATCCTAGTTCCCACAAGCTTCTCCAAAAAATTAACCACAACACTTGACACACAGATAGGCCTATAGCTTGATGCTCGAGTTCTATCACCTCCTTTATGAAGTGGCACAATCTTGCCCTCCTTCCACATCTTAGGGACTTGACTGAGTGCAAGACTCATGTTAAAAAAATACATCAAGACAGGTGTCAACTCCCTGGCACATTCCTTCAGAATACGTGGTGATATATTATCAAATCCCACTACCTTATTAACATTTAGTTTACTCGATTCTCCATACACCTCTTGCTCACTTACAGTCAGTCTCTTCTCCTCATCATGAACTGCTCTCAATCTCTCCATGAAGTCACATTCATAAGATTCTACGACCTTTATGAACTGTTCATTAAGTATCTCCACCACACATTCCACAACAGCTGTCTTTATACCATTTTCTCCAATCAATGTCATCCTTCCATAATCATTTTTTCTTTTACTGGCTACATATCGAAAGAACTCCTTATAATTCTTTTTGGCTTAATTAGAATGGAATTGGTTATTTCCACTTCTCTTATGCTGCCTCCACAATGCCCTTTTTCTCTGTTTCGCATGCTTAATCTCTTTATTCATCCAATATGTTTGAGATATATGTTTGTGATTGTCTGTGAAAATTCTAGTGGTGGTGGTGGTGGTCAGCAGTAGATGCTATCGGTATAGATGATGAAAGTACAGTAGTTGGTGGATGTGATGGAGATGGAGAGTAATAGAGTAGGTGCCCTCCCTGTGGTAATCTATCAAATGATAGATTACCACATTTCCAGCACAGCTTGCTTGATTTTGCTGTTCATCTATTTTACTCCCACTCTATTTACTCGCTTAAGCCTCAGTATGCAGACATGCATTGCTTTTCTCAGATACTGCCTTGTGAGTTTCTATGCATTGTCAACATCTTTTTTGCTCAGCTCATCTACCCAAAGTATGGATACTAACTGACTACAGAGTTTCCTATAATCTCCTGCTTCATACTTCCACATGTATCCATTTTTGGCAGTGACCTTTTCTTGTAGATAAGTACTATGAGATAACTCTACTCCAATCATATAGAATTCGATCTTCTGATGAACTTCACTTCACTGCTCTTCGGGTGAATCAATCAATATTTTCTTCAGAGTGTACCACCAAGTCTCCAATGTTTGATTATTGTTTTTAAACTTCATTTTTCTTCAATAACATTTGAAATATTATGACTACAGGTTCAGCTAGAAATGCTGCTCAACATTGATTCTTTTAAACAAAATTCTTTCTTACATATTTTTCTTTTCAATATGATATTCAATTTTATTCTTCTCGAAACTATACAGTGATTCACTTCCTATTTAAAATTGCCTGTAGAACCAGTGTGAAGATATCGGCATAAACAATAACATAGTCAATGAGCCTTATTTCTTGTGTCATCTCTCAACACGGATTTGTGCACTTCTTTTTGTTGGAACATTGTGTTAGTCCCTGCTGGATTCCTGATTGATCATGGACTATTCCATAACCTAATTTTCGTGAAACATATTTATATATCTATATTCATTTCTAAACTCTGCGGTTTACACCTCTACCAACTTTTACTCTTTTTTTTTTTTATGTCAGCTGCTTTCCCTAATGACTCCAAAAAAAAAAATTCTCCACTTGTTCTTTAGTAGAACCTTCTGTGGGACTATAGGCAGAAATTTTTACTGTTCAAGTCCCAATTCTGATATTTGTGATGTTTATATTGCCTGCCATTCAAGTAGATCATGCTCATGTTTATTACTGAATTATAAAGCTACTTCTTCTTTTCCCTCATTCTTATTGCCTTAATGTAGCATAAATAATAAATTACACTATAACCACAGTAATTAATTTTAATGAAATGAAAGTACAGATATTTAGTACTGAAAAAATTTTTCTTTTTCATTTCTCAGTATGAAATATCTCTACTTTCATTTCAACAAAGTTAATTACTGTGGTTATTGTGTAATTTATTATTTATAATCATGCTACAGGTTCCTTTAAAGATTAACATAGCATAGTGTATTCATTATTTAGAAAAATCTGTGTTTGCCTTCTTGGTTTCCATAATACCAATTAAGTTGATGTGATTCTTCTCTAATCTTGTAACAGTTCTTTTTGATTGATACTTTTTACAGTGATGGAGCCTATCTTGAATTCCGCTGTAGCTGTGTTGAGTTTATTACCTGTCTTTTCACTATTCAGCTTAGTTCCCTGATAAAAACAATAAGAAATAAGAAACGACCGTCTAATGACAATGATGGTATTTGCTATTCCACCGTCTTCTTTTGGTTAGAACCAATACAGAATATAATAATAATAATTATAATTATTATTATCGTTAACATCTGACCTCTGTAGAGTCTTAGACTCACTGTGGGGTACACACTATTGCAAACAATGCTCATCCAACCATGCTTTCAAATGATTTAATGTATCTACATTCACAACACACTCAGGCAATGCATTCTACTCACCAACCACTCTCCATATAAAGAACCTGCTCTTCACTCCTCTGCTCACATTCTCCTTATACAGTTTCCAGCGATGGGCTCTTGTTCTATCCCCTTCTCCTATTCTATGAAAAATCTCTTCCATGTCAATCTGCTAACACCTCCTGACTAGCTTATATGTATCAATCATATCCCCACCCTCTTACCCCTATTCACGAGGCTCTGCAACTTACATTCTCTCAATCTGTCCTTGTACTCCACATTCCAAAGACCACTGACCACATTTGTGAATCTTCCCTAGACCCTTGCCAACATCTCCTCGTCACCATGAAAACCCAGAGACCAAATCTCTGCACAATAATCCATATGAGGCCTAATCAAGGCCTTATATAATAGCATCATAACTGTTCTATTTTTGCATGTCAGGGGTCCTCTGCATCATTGCCATTATCTGATGTGATGTTTTTATAACTTGTGCATTTTCCGGAAGGATAGAGATGTGAAAAGAGGAGGGTGGAGTGCTGTTAATGATTGCAGAGGAATTGTGTCCGCAAAGTGTAAAAGTTGATAGTGCATGCACAGATTTTGAATCTTGGTGTGAAGTTGAAATAAACAGGTTAGTATATTACTATTATTACTATTATTACGGGCAACTCCAGGGAGTCATTAGACTCATCGAGGGAGGCCCCAAATCATATTCATCACAACTATCTGACATTCATACAGTATCTATCATACCTCGCCTTAAACTCATTCACTGTCACAGCATCCACTACAGACTCAGGGAGCGCATTCCACTCATTCACTACTCTAAAAGTAAAGAACCCAGCTCTAACACCTTTACTAACCACACTTTTGCCCAGTTTCCATGGATGTCCCCTAGTCCTCCCACAACCAGCCCTGTTCTCAAAAATATCTTCTGAATTAATTTTATAGAAACCCTTCAGTAATTTGAATGTCTCAATCATATCTCCCCTCCTCCGCCTATCAACCAATTTTTGCAACCCACAAATCCTCAACCTGTTCTCATACGGTTCATTCCACAGACCTGCTATCATCTTGGTCACTCGCCTCTGGATCCTCTCCACATCCTCCCCATCAAGAAAAAACCTAGGTGACCAAATCTGAGCACAGTAGTCTAGATGGGGTCTTATCAAGGCTCGATAGAGAGGAAGATCTGATAGGATGCTGTTACAGACCAGGGAATGCAGAGAATACTGATTGTAAAATGTTTAGGCAAATTAGTTGGTCATGTAAAAAGAAGGTGATCCTGATGGGAGACTTTAATTACGAGAATATAGACTGGAAGGAGGAGATAGTATATAGGAACAAAGAGAGATAAGCAGCACTAGAGGCTTGAATGTTTTGGATTTGGTGATAACTTCACAAGATGTAGTTGTTAATGAAGTGTTGACACTGCTGCCATTGGTGAGATGGATCATGAGGTACTTGTTTGGGAAGTGATGAAACAAGAAAAGGTCACTGTCAAAAATGGATATATGTGGAAGTATAAAACAGGTGATCATAGGCGACTCTGCAGTCAGTTAGCATCAGTACGTTGAGTAGAAAAGATGTTGACAATGCATGGAAAGTCACAAGGCAGTATCTGAAAAATGCAATGTGGGACTGCATACCAAGGGTTAAGCGAGTAAATAGAGTGGGAGGGAAATGGATGACAGTGAAATCAAGCAAGCTGTGCTGGAAAAGAAAATGTTATAGAGGAGGTACAAGACAGTTGGTGGTGGTGATTAGATCCATGAAGAGTATAAAGTGCAGGCTATAAAGGTGACGAGCATGGTAAAGAAAGAAAAGCTACAGTATGAGAGGAGATTAGCTGGTCAGGCCAACATTAACTCAAGGGAATTTTTCTGCTACATAGCAAGCAAGAGGAAGAATAATTATGGCACCTTAAGGATATAGAGTGAAATTAATGAATGGGCACTTTAGCATCATATATCATACTGGTGTAAATGATCAGGTACAATATATAGAAGCGAGGCAAGTATTAGGAGATCTGGAAGTGAAAGAAACAGGTGTATCTGATGTTGGTTAGGTTAGATGATAAGGCTGTGGGAATGGATGACATATCACTACGTATATTCTTAACGAATGTGCACCACAGTTGGATATGCCCTTGACCTGGTTATTTAATGAAGGTTTTCCAGTGGTAAGGTAAGGTTCCTAAGGAGTGAAAAGAAGATAAAATAATACCACTTCACCAGCACGGTTCTAAGACAGAAATGTCCAACTATATAAAGAAAGTGTGTATAACTATGGTTGTGGTCAAGGTGTTCGAGAGATTGGTTAGGAATAGAATACAGAATTGGGTTGATGGACATAGCATTCTTTATAATGGTCAGCATGGATTTGTAAAGGGTAGGTCCTGCTTTAGTAATTTACTTGCATTTTATGATAAGGTGACAAGTGTGTTAGATAAGAGAAAATCATATACAGTGATATTCTTAGACTTTGCAAAAGCGTCTGATAGATTACCACATGATAAGTTGGGGTACAAGCTGCAGAGGAGATGGGAATAGATAGTATATTGCTTAGATGGAAAAGAAATTGGCTCTCTGAACAATACCAACAGGTTGTGTATGATGGAGCAGTGTCTCAAAAAAAGGAGGGTAACCAATGGTATGCACAACGGGGGCCCCCCTGCTGTTTAACTTGTTTGTAAACCATATATCGTGTGGAATGACTGGGGATTTTCAATTATTTTCTGATGATGCAAAGTTGGGAAGAATTATAAGTAGCACTGCTGATGCTGAATCCCTTCAGGAAGATTTGAGTAGACATTTTACTTTGAAAAAAGAGTGGGAGTGTAGTTTTAATATCAATAAGTGCAAGGTGTTGCATTTTGGAATGCAGAAATATAAGGCTGTGCACTATATCGATGGTGTCGTACTGCAGGAAGTGGATGAGATTAGAGATTTGGGAGGATGGTTGACAGTAGATTGAAGTTTAGAGGGCATTTTACAAGTGTTGCAAAGGCTGCACATCATAGTGCTGCTACGATAAGAAGTACTCTAACATGCAAGGATAAGGAAGTGATTGTGCCACTGTATAAGGCACTGTTCAGACCACACTTTGACTATTGTGCTCAGATCTGGTCACCTGTTTTTCAATATGATGTGGAGACGATTCAGAGACAAGTGACTAAAACAATATAAGAGTTTGGAATACTGGCTATAGAGAGGTTGAAGAAATGTGGATACCAGAGTTTGGTGGATAGGAGTAAGAGAGGTGATATGAGAGAAACGTTTAAGTTAGTGAGAGGATTTTATCAAATTAATCCAGAGGGGATTATAAAATGAGCAGAAAGTGAGAGGAGAAAAATCAGAGGTCATTCCTGGAAGTTATGTAAAAGTGTGGTGAAGAAGGGTGTGAGGAGTAGAATTTTTACGTGGAGAATTGTCAGTGAATGGCACACATTACCAGAATGTGTTGTAAATGCAAGGAGTGTCAACAAAGCTGGTTATGGTAGGAAGTCAACTGAATAAATTTATATGAAATAAGAGAGAAATTAATCAAAACACTAAATTAGCAGTATACAATACAGTGTTCAAACCAATTTTAACCTATCGATCTGAGAGCTGGGTCAGAAGTAAAACACTTGACCAAAGACTAGAGACAGCAGATGAGAGTCCTATGAAAGATTAGGGAGGTGAACAGATGGCATCAATGGCAATATCATATTAAAAATAAGGATATTAGGAAAGAACTTGACATTGTCAACATCCAGGAATGTGTTAGCAGAGCTAATCTCAGGTTGATATGGTCACTTAAAGAATGGGTGAGGAAAGATTAGCAAAACAAGTGTTCTCTTCCCATTTGACAGGTAAAAGACCCGGAGGAAGACCAAGATATAGTGGATTGATACAGTAAAAAGTGCCTTAGAAGATAGAAATATAAGATCTGATAATGTCGGAGTCTTGGTAACAGACTGATTTGGAGGAAAATTGTAGATAGGAAGTTAGTTGTAAATATTTCATGTAGTTCTAATATACCCTTGAGGGTATATGTCAGCAATTTGATGATAATAATAATAATAATAATAATAATAATAATAATGTGGCCCCTGAATTTCAGGTCCTTGTCCACCACTACCACTCCCAGATCTCTCGCTTTCTCTCTCTCATCTCCTCTAGTTCCTTTCAAGTTTCCCCACCAAGTGTATACTTTGCATTCCATCATTGCTTGCCAAATCTCAAAAACCTTACACTTTGCAACATTGCGCTAATAGTTCCACTTACCTGCCCATTCATGCAATCTATTCATGTCTGCTTGTAAGGCCATAACATCCACTTGACTCTGCATTGCTCTCCCCAATTTTGCATCATCTGCAAACAGTTGCATATCACTAGTTAATTCCATCCCAATATCATTAACATACAAACTAAACAACAATGGACCCAAATCTGATCCCTGCAGTGCATTACTAGTGACCTTTCTCTTTTGGGATATTCTACCCCATATACAACTTTATGATACCTATCCAATAGCCAATCACTGATCCAACTCAGAATTTTGATATCCAATCCCATCTCTTTCACTTTATTTAAGAGCTTGTCGTGTGGCACTTTATCAAAACCTTTTGCAAAATGCAAGTACACCACTGTATATGCATCTCTCCTGTCCAAGGTATTTGTCAACTTGTCATAGTAAATAAGTAAGTGAATAAAGCATGATCTGCCTTTAACAAACCCATGCTGATAACTACAAATATTACTGCTGTTATCAATCCATTTCTGTATCCTACTTCTCACTAATCTCTCTGGTACCTTCACCACAACTCCAGATATACAGCCCTTTAATTTGAAGATACAGCTTTATCACCACCTTTATGCAGTGGAACAATTTTACCCTCCTTCCACTGCCTTGGAACCTGTGCTGTTGCAAGACTCTTATTAAATAGGCATGCCAATGCTACTGCCAATTCCCTGGAATATTCTCTTAAGATGCAGGTGATATGTCATCAAATCCTATCATCTTATTAACACCAAGTTTATTTATTTTCTGAAATACTCCTGTTCACTCACAATTAAGCCATCCTCTCCTATGTCCTCTACACTTAAGTTTCTCTTGATTCCACCCTGATCAGGATGAAACACTGTTATAAATTGATCATTGAATACCTCAACAATGTCTTCTGCAGCAGCTACCATTCTTCATTCTACTTGCCATGTATCTAAAAAACTCTCTAAGGTATTTCTTTGCCTGATTTGCCAATTTCTGCTCATACTGCACTTTTGTTTTCCTTACTAACTGAGTCACTCTCCTGGCTTGTTCTTTATACTCTTCATGTAACTGATTTACCATTATCAGTAATCCAAAGTACTTTCAAAGTACAGATCCAAAGTACTTTCTTTTTCCAGATTTCGTGCTTAAGCTCCACATTCATCTATTTTACACCTACCTTATTCAGCCTTTTGGCCTTAGGAATGCATTCACACATTGATACTGTTATGTATTTCTTTGTCAGTTCCCATGCAGCATTTATTTATTTACTGCTCAACTCCTCGTATACCATGTTATAGCTCCAAGCTGTCTCCTAAGCTTGTCATAATCACCAGCCTTATAATTCTGCACATATCCTTTCTTCACAAAAGTCTGCATACAACTAGCCACAACCCAGGTGATCACTTTCAATAACTGGAGGAAAGTGTGAAACCCCTCTTACAATTACGTCCTCTGAAGAAATGACCAGATCTAGAACTCTTAATCCTTGTGTGCCCTCCTTTACATGCTACCTGAGATAGTTATCTCTCAAGAACACAAGAAATTCATGTTCCTTATTCTCAAATGCTGTCTCTTCATTCTAATTTCTACCATAAAATTATCATTCTAATCTCCACATAATTAAAATCATCCACAATAATTACCCTTCCTTCATTCACTAATAGAAATCACTTATATATTTCTTCATCACCTCACTGCACATTCCCAGGCCTATAGCAACATCCAACTAAACATGTCTTCCTCTTAACCTCCACATTACACCACACCACCTCATAACCAGTGCCACTATTTCTGCCTTTCATGTCTACCTTATGTGGACTTAATTCCCCTGCTATCATCAGCAGCGCTCCCCCTTTCCTTCTTGCCCTTTCTATACTTGTGATAAATACTGTATCCTTCCATTTCTATTCCCATTATGATATCATCTTCATTCATCCATGTTTCACTTATTCCAATGATTTTGGGGAGAATAAATTCAATCACTGAAACCATTTCATTCCCCTTATTTCTGACACTTCTGGCATTTGTAAACAAATACAGCTGTTCATTTTTAGGTCTGTAATCTGTCCTATCCAAGCCACGTGTTGGTTTTGTTTTGCCCACCACACCTGTCCAATCACCTTATCACTACTTACCACATGTATCTGCTCAGTCTCAACTTCCCTACCTACATCGCAATACACTCCATCTTCATACACACATTCACTGCCACTTTCAACCTTCTACATAATCTGGTTTTGGTTTTCATCATAATTTGGTTTGCTAGATCCCAAATTTCCATTCCATCTTCATTTGTGCAGTAATTGGTCATTTGCCAGAAGCATGGCTGGTTTTCTTTAAAAGGACTATGTGAAGGTCTTTTCAGTTTTGGACTCTAAGACTGCTGAGGACAAAAATCTTCTCAAAAACATACTAATGCTATTAATTGGCAGTGCATAATAAGCAAGGGTGTTAGAACTAGGTTTCTAAGTTTTTTACTTGGAGAGTGGTTCATTCACCTTTTTACATGGTGAATGAGTGAAGTAAGCTGCCAGAGTCTATTGTGGGTATGACTGTGAATGAGTCAAAGCAATTCATGATATATACTGTGCAAATGCTGAATAGTTCTTGACATGATGTTTAGGGCCTCCCTCAATGAATTTAAGGAATCCTTGGAGTTGCCCGTAATAATAATAATAATAATAATAATAATAAATGAGGACATAGTAGTTTGAAAAAAAAAATGAAATATCCATTATACTTTCATTGCAAGATAACATTTGAAATTGCCAGAGGACTTATGAGAATACAACCTTCAATAATGGAGTTGCCTTGAAATTGCCCTACTTAAAAGACAACGAACTCTGCCTCTCTGTACTCTATCTTTAGTAAAAAATTAACTAATTACAGAAAAAAAAAACACATATACATACACTCAACCTACAGACACACATATACACAAATTACTGAATATGTTGTAGTCTCATAAGCTCTCAGGAAAAGTTTGCAAATGTAGATATGAATGAACAACAGATATTTAATATCCCTTTATTCGAATACTTGGTTATATTAGACTGATTTTTTTTGTTGTTGTAATTTAAGACATGCCCAAATTTAGGTCATAATTCAGAACTATCCCTTAGAAATTATCTGTATTTAAATGCCGTTTTAAATAGCAATATTTCTAATGACTATTTAAAAGGGCTTTTTAAATAGTGATTAGAATGGTGTGCCAGTTGTTCCTGACTAGAAATAGTGTTTCCGATGTTTAGGGATAATTGTTTATTATTTCAACTTAACATAATTTTTTTTACTGCTCTGTTTATCATTTATCACTCTATTACAGATAATAATTACATCTACACAGCGTAAGGCAACTGCACAGATTTACCAGTTATATAATGGCATAACAAGAAGACAAGAGATCTTGGAATGGAGGCAAATAAGGATCAGAAGTTCAGAGGTCACACAATAATCCATACGAGGCCTTGATTAGGCATCATATGGATTATTGTGCATATTTTCGGTCCCCCGGTTTTCATAGTGATGAGGATATATTGGAAAGAGTCCAGAGAAGACAGACTGAGGAGATAACTGGTCTTTGGGATGTGGTTTATGAAGACAGATTGAGGAAATGCAGTTTGCAAAACCTTGTGAATAGGAGGAGGAGAGAGAGAGAGAGAGAGAGAGTGAGGATATGATCGAGACATATAAGTTTGTAAAGGGTTGTTGCGAAGTTAATGTGGAAGAAATTTTTCATAGAATGGGGATGAACAAAGGAACATCCCTGAAAGGTGTATAGAGAGGGTGTGAGCAGGGGAATAAGGAGCGGGTTCTTTACATGAAAAGTGGCTGATGAGTGGAATGCATTGCCTTATATTGGTGAATGCAGATACATTGAATGAGTTTAAAGCATGGTTTGATGGGCTTTGTGTGTAATAGCGTGTACCTCCCTTGATAAGTTTTGATTCTATGGATTTCTGGTGTTTAATACTAATAATAGAATATATCTGAATTAATAAAGTCAGTGCATATCAAGATCCAGATATAACTACCCACACAAACTTTAAAGAGGAAATATTATAATCACATTTTTTTATTTATAATATTCATGCATTTTGCAATAATCATTATTCTACTATTGACCACCATTTACCATCACAAAAGCAAAGTAGCATTCTGCTGAACATAAGAGCTCAAAGGTAAAGCTGACATGGCCAATTGAGATAGCTTGACCATTCACCACTCCTTCTCTTCCTCTAAATCCTGGAACTTCCAGTGATAAAACAAGAAAAGCACTATCAGCATGCCCTGATGATGAACGGATATGATCTTCAGCCGGCTGCCACACAGAAGAGGAGCTACAGTCCACATCTAAAAATAGTTGAAAGATTAAATTCTTCTATAATCCCAGATCATAAGAATTATCTTAATTTTATTTACAAGACTAAGAATAGACTAAGAAGAAGGCTTCTATTAGTTTCTACTTCTAAGAAAATGATTAAGACAGTCATTTTATTCAAGCCTACTTCTTTGCAGAATCATTTTAAATTTTAATCCTGAGAGACAGGGCAGTCAATCATCATTATAATATTACAGCTGTCTAAATATCTAATACATAGAACTGATGATCTCAAGTAGAATCAGATATTTTTAAGAAAGCAAAGATAGTATTTGTTGTAAAGAACAAATGGCTGAATGACTCATTATCCAGTATCAGAAACATAAAACTACAGTAATATCTAAATCATTCAATCACACTGGAAAATCAATGTGTTGATAAATTAACAGATTGCTGTTAATTACTGTTAATTAGCAAGTCCAGATGACTTGCTAATCCATTTGAGGATTTAACTGAAGGTATGATAATTTGAAGGCCAGATAACTAAGAGATCACTGTATTAAGTTTTTATAATTGAATTCTAACGTTTCAAGTGTAAAAATTAGTGTTCATGCTTGTTTTCAAATACTATAATTGTAAGAATCTCAAATCTCATCTGCTTCTTGCAGTACAGCACCACTGATATAGTACACAGCCTAATATTTCTACACTTCAAAATACAACACCTTGCGCTTATTAATATTAAAACTACAACCCCCACCCCTTTGTCTAAATCAAAAGTCTATTCAAATCTTCCTGAAGGAAATTAACATCAGCAGTACTACTTCTCCCCAGCTTTCCATCATCAGCACAACTAAAGATCCCTAGTCAGTCTACATTTATTTATTTATTCTTATGGCAAAAGCAGCTACAGATCAATGTCCAGCTCAGAAAGCCAATCCAGGGCCTCATCTATCATCTCATGGATTTGGATGTCCTGGAGGCCACCACCATGAAATTGGTGCCTTGTGCAGTCATTTACAATATGAGTGATCGTCTGGGTCAGAGGGGAACAGTCACAAGAAGGGTGGTCTGACAGTCTCCATTTATGCAGTAGATAGCCACATCTACCCTGGTTAGTTCTGATCCTGTTGATAGATGACCAAATCTTCCTAGGAAGAGCAAAACCAGATGCAGAGCACAAGAATCTTCAACCAGAAAACCATTTGTTGGAAGATTGTTGGACCAGTGTTTTCTCTCCACATGTCAGGTGTTGATAGTAAGGCAGCTGAAAAGAGTTCGTCTGTGGACCAGAAAGGGTTTCTTGATTTTAGGCGAAGACTAGGTGGATTTATGAGTCTGGTGCAAGGGCAAGTTGCTTATTATTTTATTAAATACTTTAATTGAGGCTTGTCTTCTCTGTATATGAGGTGGAGCAATGTTAGATAGGACAGGCAACCAGGGAAGAAGGGTGCTTCTCAGTGTCCCACTAATTGTGCGCATGGAAGTGTTTAGCTAAGTGTCTATAATGTTAGTGTGCATACTTCTTTCCCAGACAGGGGCACAGTATTCTGCTGAAGAGAATGTGAGGGCTAGTACAGATGACCTTAAGACATCAGCACCACAACCCCAGGTTATTCCAGCAAGCTGTGAAATTATATTATTTCTCATTTTAATTTTGTTGGGCAGATTGGTGATGTGCCTTTTATAGGTTAGTCTTTTGTCCAGGCTCACTCCAAGGTATTTCAGAGGCTCATGTTCTGCCATTCTGCCATAGAAAGAGAAGTTGAGGTGTCGATTCACCTCTGCATTGTTCAGGTGGAATGCTGTGGACACAGTTTTTGTTGGATTTGGCTTCAGGTACCACTGCTTGAAGTACACCTCCAGGATGTTCAATGTTCAAATCTGTGTTCAAGGTTGTTTTCAGGTTGGCAAAGGAGGTAGACTGGTGTAGGATCGCAAGATCATTGGCATATATATATTTGCTTGAGCTGGCATGTGGTAAGTCAGAAATGTAGATGTTAAAGAGTAAAGGGGATAAAACAGAACCCCGTGGAAGACCATTGTGGAGGAATCTGGGCCTGCTCTTTTTTCCACTAATATGGACCCAGCTCTTTCTGTTGGAGAGAATGGATTCAAAAAGCTGGTAAGTTGTTTAGCACCTTATGATATTGCTTAGCTTTAGAAGGAGGCCCCTGATCCAGACTGTGTCATAAGCTGATGTTGGATCAATGAAAGTAACTCTAGATTTAAGTTTCTTCTGGAAGCCTTCTTCAATCTGTGTTGTTGTCAGGGCCAGGACCTGGTCACAGCAACTTCTTCCTGGCCCGAAGCCAGCTTGTTCAGTCGAGAGTGCTCTTTCGATGAGTGGTGAAATTCTTTTAAGGAGAATTCGTTAAAAGAGCTTAAAGGTGGAGAAAAGCAAGGAGATAAGTCATAGATTTTTGACATCATTTGGATCTTTCCCTGGTTTGGGAACGGCAATTATTTTGGCTTCCTACCACAGTTTTGGTAGTTTCCTAGTTGTTACAATTTTTGAGAAAAGGGTGGTCAGCATTGTTTGACCTCGTTGGCTGAGATGTTTTAGAAACTCGAGGAGAATACCATCCACTCCTGCAGCCTTGCCATTCTTGGTGAGTTTTAAGGCTTCTTATACCTCTTCTAGAGAAACTGGGCATACAAACTCGGAAGTCTAAGTTTAGGAAGCTCGGAGGCCATCTTCAGATGTTTTCTGATGGAAGAGTGCACAGTTATTTTCCTAGTAAAGCTGGGACTTGGAGGTTTTTGGTAAATGATTAGCCATTTGATCAGGAGTTATCTCTGGTGGTTTGCATGTTGTTAGTTCTGTCCCCCCTCCCCTAATATTCTCAGAAGTGACCAGCTTTTCTGGTTAGATTTGGTGAAGTCAAGTTCATGGATGGTCGAGATCCATCTTTACTTTCTGTTTTTGTCAAGCGTTGCTATGAGCTCCTTAAATAATAGTTGGTCTTCAGTTTTTTCATATTTGGCTAAAAGTTCCTCAATATCCCTGCTCCAGCATGGGATGTATTGTTTTCTGTAGCCTCTAGGAATAGTGACTTCGGCTGCAGTTTTGATTAGTTTGACAAATCTGGGATGGCAATTAGGGATGGATGATATTGCTGTAATAATTTGCTCGATTTGCTTTTCAAATACATTCCAGTTGGATCTGTGAAGGTTCCATCTAGCGATTTGTATTCCACTTATGATTGAGATTGATGTGCCTGCCTCTATTAGTGTAGGACAATGCTGGCTGTTAGGGAATCTGTTGAGGATGGTTCTGGTTTTAGAGACTATGCACAGAAATGGGGTTGTAGGTTCTGTTCCATCTGACCGAGTGAAGAGTGCCTTCTTGCTTGGTGTCGTAGATCAAATACAGGTTATATGTATCCATCCAGTTAACTAGATTACCATCTTGGTTGTTAGAGGAATAGCCCCACATGGTGTGATTAGAGTTGAAGTCACCAACATAGATAGCAGAGTGAGATGGTGGTCGGCCCATCTGGTCAGGTTAGGATATATCACATGATATATCCTTTACTACAAGTTAAACAGCAGGGCAATGGGACATGGCGCTGGTTACCTCCCTTTTTTGAGACACTGCTCCATCATACACAACTTGCTGGTATTGTTCAGAGAGCCGATCTCCGATCCTTCCATTCTCATCATCTGAAACCTGTATACCAACTTATCATGTGGTAATCTATCAAATGCTTTTGCAAAGTCCATGTATAATACTATATATGATTCTCCTTAATCCAATTTGAACTTCTAATTTCTATCTGAGCCTCCGTAGCCCAGTTGGTATACGTGAAGCCCTTTGGTTGGAAAGACCTGGGTTCCATTCCTGCCTGTCATGCAAGGAACCTTCATCAGACCTTTTCGACTAAAGGTGAGTTAGCTGGTCTCATATCGATATGGAGGATTCCCCCCCCACCAGAAACTTGGGTTTTTCATCCCTCAAAACAGGCAAACTTGCCTCATGAACACATACATTTACAGTCATAAATACTTAGGGCAAGGAAGGAAACAGGAAACCACCTTGTTTCATAATCATTATTCCCTTTTAAAATAGCATATTTCTATCCAACCAACCATAAGGTTGAGGACCAAAACAATTTCTATCTACTATTCTCCTCCTACAACTTGAAACTCATCTGTGTTAAGTCTAAAGTGCTGGAAGAAACTCATGCTAGAGGCTTAATGGAGTGAAACAGCAGTGAGAAAGGATTAAAAAGAATATTTAATTCTTCCAATGTTTCACCACAGTCACTGAGACGTTGTCAGGGAGAACAATACAACGCATGTAACATATACACAAATGCAACACAAAACTAAGTGAGACATGTGGATGAAAGACTAATCCTAACTAGGTGGGGCATCCACTGCTGGCACATGTTGGCAACGATGGGGATGAACTGGAATCTCTAAGTTTTAGTGTTTGACATATTTTGGAATGTTTAAAGCAATGACATTTATTCAAATTAGGCTGATTTCTGAGAGCAGCTGTCAATTCTGAAAACAGTCTTTCTTCTATGCTTACTGCTATGGATCATAGTGGTCCTTTTCCAATTGATTCTGTGAGCTTTAAATCAAAGCATAGTCTGCAATGCCCAATTGGCCATAGTCATTAGTGCAGATATATTTTTTATTTTCTTCCATGCAGATGTTGACTGATCTTCCTGTATGTACATATTAGGAGAGAGCTGATCTCTAGTGGTATGAATAAGGGTAGCAAGTTTTCGATGATACTTGAAAGTCGTGCAGAGATTGTATTTCTTTAAGATTCTGGCTATTTTTTCTGAAGTGCCTCAGACATAGGGGATGACGATGATGATGGTCATATCATTATGAAAATCTTTCTGAAGAGAATGTTGAGAATTTTGGGATGGACTGATTTTTTTTTTATATTGTGGGAACTATAGCTATTCGATAAGAAGGTGTGCTGCAGTGATTAAGTTCTGCTGTAAGAGAAGACTCATTGGAACAAACGTTATAGACTCTATTGGTTAGAGTTTTTAATGATACCATATTGTTGAGAAGGGGGGGGGGGCAATGGGAAAGTTTCTGAATGTGTCTGCCTGTATGAATGGGTATCCTGTGTACTTATAAGACAGGTTACCATTGGGTAGGCATGTTACCAAGGTGTCTAGAAAGGCTAAACTATTATTAGTTTCCTTTTCCATAGTAAACTGGATTCTAAGGTGAGGACCACTGAGGTGAGAGAGGAGTCTAATGTGTCTATGCCATGAGGCCAAATGAGGACACATTAACCACATATCTTAACCAAGTAGAAGATTTGAGAGCGACTGAGTCAAGAGCTTGTTTTTCAAAACATTCCATAAAAAAGTTGGCAAGGTAACGGGGAAAAGGAAAACCCATAGTGGTTCACTATCTGTTCATAAATTTTGTGCTTCCACGAGAAACATCCTGAATGGATAGCAAAGGAAAAGAGATTAGTGATATCAGAAGGAAAAACTTTTGTTTATAAGTGATAGTGACACTTGGAAGTTTTCTAAGAGTGTGGTTAGTAAGGGTGTGAGGACTAAGTAACTTTACTTGAAGAGTGGTGAATGAGTGGAATCAATTGCCAGAGGTGGTTGTGAGTTCCCCAACAGTGAATAGGTTTAAGGAGATATATGATAGGTATTGTGTTAATGCAGTGTTTCAAACCAATATTTTTTTATAGTCACATGCTGTTCATGCATGTGACTATAAAGAAATACATAAATAAAATAGTTATATAATTTAAACAGTATAATTCTTAATAATAATAATTTCCCAGCTTTTTGGCATAGAATCAATCATTAAGGTTGGGATTTGGGCAATATTGAAATACTTCAGAACTTTCTTTAAAGAGAAGCTCATATTTATGGGAATATCTATGTAGTAATTTGGCACCATTCCAAAGGATCATATGGCTAGTATTAGTAATCTCATGTTCTGCAAGACCCGATTTATTTTCCATTTCTTCAAACAAATGTAAGATTGGTGTTCACAAAATGTGTACAGAAACAGCTTGAACTGCAATAACCTGCAGTTGCATAGGACTGAACAAACTCCAGGTAGAGGAAGAAATGGAATTTTATCTTTTGGATATAGTGTCAATGAACTAATTGAATTTATAGACTTAAAAGTTATGGAAATATTAAACTTCTTTAAGTTGCAAGAAATACATTCTGCAATAGCTTTAATGCATGAGAAAGCAATTCTGTGTGAGTCTGCTATTCTAATAGAGGGTGGGGAAAAATGGTTGATATCTTGTCTACTGTTTTGGGGTTGTAACCACTGAGAATGGCAGTTTCTTTAATTGTAGAAATTTCTTTCTAAAATAGATTAGATGAAGAACAGATAAAATGAGCTCTGGAAAGAAGGCATTTGATAATGCCATATTTTTGAGAGGCATAGTGAGCTGAATTCTGATGGATATATCAACCTGAAAAGAAAGGCTTGTGAAAAACACCACCCAATTCTCATTTTATGAAAACATCAAGGAAAGATATAGTTCCATTTGATTCAAATTCCATAGAAATTGATTCAGTGATGTAAACCAGTACCATTAATATGATATGAAGTATATAATATTTTCATCTCCAAATGAATTGCCTTACATTTTACAACCATTGTCCTTTGCCTACACTGACAATTTATTTAAATCATCTTGTAAGATACCTACATCACCTTTATCAACTACTGCCCTCCCTAGTTTTGCATCATTGGCAAACAACTGAATATTCCCATTCAAATCTTCTGCTATATCTTCAATATACAAATTAAAGAACAGTGGCCCTAGTATAGAACCCTGGGGCACTCCACTAGTTACCCTCATTCACCTTGATTCCATTCCACCATACACTATACTCTGATGTCTATCTATCAGCTGTCCACCTATCCATGCCAAAAGCTTCATATTGATTCCCATCTGTTTGAACTTATGTAATAGTTTTCCATGTGGTATTCTGTCAAATGCTTTTGCAAAGTCCAGCAGTATCAGTATCATGGTGTAGCTACTTTCTTTATTCAATTCTGCTGTCACCTTATTATGAAATGTGAATAAATTACTGAGGCAGGACCTATCCCTTTACAAAGCCATGCTGTCCCCTATAAAGTATCATATTGCTATAGACCCATTCCTGAATTTTACTTTTAACCAACTTTTCCAATACCACCACTCCATACTAATTGGTCTGTAATGTGCTACTTCTGTCTTGAAGCTACCTTTATGTAATGGAACTATCTTACCTTCTTTCCACTCCCTTGGAATCTTGCCAGAGCTGAGAGTTAGATTAAACAACTTTGTCAGAGGCACTGCCAGTTCACTTCAACATTCTTATATGTCTCAATCATATCAGCTGTGTGATAGTGATGGAAGAACAAGAGTCATCTCTGGAAATTAAAGAAGAGTGTGGTTAACAAAGGTGTCAGAACAAGGTTTTTTGCCTGGAGGGTGGTGAATGAGTGGAATTCATTGCCTGACTTAGTTGTGAGCTCTTTGTCTGTAAATGAATTCAAGAAGAGATATGACAGATATTGTTTTGCTAGTTTGGGTCTCCCGCAATGAGTCTACTGACTCCATGGAGATACCCGTAATAATAATAATAATAATAATAATATCTTCCCTTCCCCACCCTCTGTGAATTGCATTTCCTCAATCTTTCTTCATAACAAACAAACATTTCAGATACCAGAAACCACCTTTTGAAAATCAGATGACCAAATCTGTACACAGTAATCTATATATGACCTGATCAAGGCCTTATACAAGAAAGCCATAAGCTACTTACTTCTACATGTGAATGTCCTTTGCATCACTACCATAATTCACTGTGATGTCCTCAAAAATTTAGCAATGTGACCATTATATGAAGGCTCTTATTCGCAGTTAACTCAGATATGTTATCTCCTACATCCCTATAAGATATCTCCACTAACTGTATACTTTGCATCTTGTCACTGCTTACCAAATTTTAAAACCTTACTTTGCAACCTTGAGTGTACAAAGTGGACTTCAATAGCAGTCAATGAGTCGTATTCCCACTCATTTGCATGCTCACCAAGTACATTCAAGTCCTCTTGAGAAGCTACAATATTTGCTCTACACCTCATTGTTCTTTCCAACTTTACATCAGCTGCAAACAATTCCACATCTTGCATTCAAACTTTCTATAGTATCATTAACATACAAGTTAAACAGCAATGGTCCCAAACCAGACCTTTGGAGAATATCAGTAGTGACTTTCCTCTTCTAAAATAATGCTCTTCAAATACAATTTGCAGTATATTTGAGGGTAGGGAGGTAACCGAATCAGTCAATGTTGTGGAATTACTGAGCGAGCACTTTGCAAGAGTATATCATCCAGGTGGTGACTTTGCAGAAATGGAAGAACCAACAGCTTATACTGGAATTGTGATGAATGAAGTAGAGGTAACTAGTCTATTACAGAACCTCAATGTCAATACATCTGTGGGATTGGATGGTATACCAGCTCGTGTCGTACGTGAAGCGGCCAAAGAATTGTCAGTGCCCTTGACCATTTTGTTTAATTTGAGCCTCAGGACTGGGTCAGTCCCAAGGGGGTGGAAAGAGGGGAAAATAGTTCCACTGCACAAAGGTGGTTCCAAGGCTGCTGTTGAAAATTACCGGCCAATCAGCATAACAGGAATCATTATCAAGGTCTTAGAGAAAATAGTCAAGAGGAAAATACAAGATTGGATAGAAGAAAATGACCACTGCTGTTTAATTTGTTCATAAATGATATAGGAAAGGATCTGAGAAGAACAGTTCATTTGTTTGCGGATGATGCGAAGTTGGGTAGGGCAATAGGGAATGCAGATGACGTCAAAATTTTGCAGGATGATTTGGATAGATTGGAGGTCTGGGCTAGGGAGAATGGATGTCAATTTAATGTGGCAAAATGTAAGGTTATGCATTTTGGGGTGAAAAGATTGGAGGCAGTTTACTGCATTGGTGGAACTGTGCTCCAGGAAATTGATGAGGCACGAGATTTAGGAGTGTTGGTGGATAAGGAATTGAAATTTAGGGGACACATTGCAAAAGTGACCAAATCAGCTCATCAAATTACTTGGTTGCTGAAGAATATGTTGACAAGCAGAGACAAGCAGATTATTGTTCCTCTGTATCGAGCCTTGATAAGACCCCATCTCGACTACTGTGCTCAGATTTGGTCACCTAGGTTTCTTCTTGATGGGGAGGAGATGGAGAGGATCCAGAGGCAAGTGACCAAGATGATAGCAGGTCTATGGAATGAACCGTATGAGAACAGGTTGAGGATTTGTGGGTTGCAAAATTGGTTGATAGGCGGAGGAGGGGAGATATGATTGAGACATTCAAATTACTGAAGGGTTTCTATAAAATTAATTCAGAAGATATTTTTGAGAATAGGGCTGGTTGTGGGAGGACTAGGAGACATCCATGGAAACTGGGCAAAAGTGTGGTTAGTAAAGGTGTTAAAGCTGGGTTCTTTACTTTTAGAGTAGTGAATGAGTGGAATGCGCTCCCTAAGTCTGTGGTGGATGCTGTGACAGTGAATGAGTTTAAGGCGAGGTATGATAGATACTGTATGAATGTCGAATAGTTGTGATGAATATGATTTGGGGCCTCCCTCGATGAGTCTAATGACTCCCTGGAGTTGCCTGTAATAATAGTAATAATAATAGTAATAGTAATAATTTACGACTGCTAATCTCCAACCCAATACATTACTCTGTTATCCAATTGAATCAATTATAATTTAATTACCAACTTGTCATACTCCGCATACCTACAGCATCTTTAACAACTTTTCTCTGCACACTTTGTCATATACAGCTTCCAGATCTACAAAACTTCAATACAGAGTTCTGTTATATTACCTTATTTCTCAACTATTTATCAAAGTGAAAATCTGATTCAGATTTTTTTCATGTAACTCCCACCCCATTACAGGTTGTGGACCTACTTTCTACTTTTTTATTTTATTAATATATATTTTTTTAATTTAATCAATTTTGCATAGACTAGAAACCCTACTGTACAGGCTAAATATGAAACTTTGTCAAGTGACTTCATGCCTCCAATAAGCGTAAGAGTCTTGCACTGGGTGATGAAATTATCATCTCCGGCTTAAAGATCATCACAAACATCACAAAGTGGTAGGATTATAAGCTGCAGCTTGTTGGGACTGAAGCAATCTTGTTCGTCCACAATTTTTCTTGGTATCTTATAAAGTATTCTTGCATAAATCTCTAATGGTAATACAAAAGAATTTTATCATTATGCCACAAGTAAAAAAAAAAAAAAATTAAAGTGGAAGAATCATTTTAGAGAAAGCAAACGGTACTCTTGTATCAGAAGCCGACAAGATAGTTCAATTAACAGATGCTCAATTTACTAAGATATATCAAAAAGGCGCATGCAACATTATTATTATTACATCACACCTCCAGGGAGTCAAAAGACTCATCGAGGGAGGGCATCTACTCTACAACTCTTTGTCTCACTACTTCACCAACCTTCATCATCTAACACCAATGCCATTTACTGCCGACTACCACACCACTAGTACTTTCACAGACAATCACAAACATCCATGCCCATGGCAGGATCAAACCCGCAGCCTTTTGGCTGGGGAGCAGATACGCTAACCACTCGACCAACCATGTGCACAGTGCTGCTACTACGTGGGATAAAGAGAGAGAGGTCTTCATGATAATGAGATTGAAGAACTGCTGCATGACCTAGATAAGAAATTAGAATAGGGACAGATGGAATTTCAGCATACATGCTAAAGGAATGTTCAGCTGAACTGGCTTGATGCCCTCGACATTATTATTTTTATTATCATCTGAGACCTCCAGGGAATCAAGGACTTATCGAGGGAGGCTATAAATCACCCAAACCAGCTGTCATATCTTCCCTTAAATTCATTCACAGTGGATTAGTTTCCCTCGAGTGTATTGAGTGCACTCAATATACTTAATGGACACTAATCCACTGATTCACTGCTCTCTGGGAGAAAAAGCTAGCTCTTACCCCTTTCTTGACTGTGAACAAACTTAACTTCCATGGATGCCCTAGTGTTCTCTCCCCACTTTCCATATAATGAAAAATTTCATAAGACGATATCCTATAACACCCATTTGAAAGTTATAGACCTCTATCACATCACCCCCTCTTTCTCCTGTTAACCAGAGTCTATAATCCACATACTCGCAATCTCTCCTCATAATCCAAATCCCATAATCCAGATATAATCGTCATAACTCTTCTTTGCGCCCTTTCCACAGCTTCTTTATCCCTTGGAACCTGGGAGACCAAATCTGCACACAATAATCCAGGTGTGGTTATCAAAGCCTTATAAAGAAGCAAAATGACTTCCTTATCCTTAGATATCGAGGTTTGCTTCAACATCGCGATTATCCTCTGAGTTATTATTATTACGGGCAACTCCAAGGAGTCCATAGACTCATTGAGGGAGGCCAAACATCATGTCAAGAACAACTATTCAACATTCACACAGTATCTATCATACTTCACCTTGAACTCATTTACAGTCATGATACCCACAACAGACTCTGCCAGCTTATTCCACTCATTTACCACTCTCCAAGTAAAAAACCTAGCTCTAACAACCTTACTAACTACACTCTTACCAAGCTTCCATGGATGGCCCCTAGTCCTCCCACTACCAGTCCTATTCTCAAAAATATCTTCTGAATTAATCTTATAGAAACCCTTCAGTAATTTGAATGTCTCAATCATATCAGCCCTTTTCCGCCTATCAACCAATTTTTGCAACCCACAAATCTTCAACCTGTTCTCATAAAGTTCATTCCATAGTCCTGCTATCATCTTGGTCACGTGTCTCTGGATCTTCTCCACCTCCTCCCCATCAAGAAGAAACCCTGGCACCCATATCTGGGCACAGTAGTTTAGATGGAGGTCTTATCAAGGCTCGATACAGAGGAACAATAACAGAGACAATGCTTGTCTCTGCTCGTTAGTGTTTTTCAGCACCCAAGTGATTTGATGAACTGTTTTAGCCACTTTTGCAATGTGCTTCCTAAACTTCAACTCCCTATCGACCAACACTCCCAAATCCTGGCTTCATCGATCTCCTGGAGTACAGTTCCACCAATGTGATATACTGCTGCTAATCTTTTCACTCTAAAATGCATAACCTTACACTTTGCCACATTAAATTGACATCCATTTTCCTTAGCCCAGTCCTCCAAGCTATCCAAATCATCCTGCAAAATTTTGACATCCTGTGCACCCACAACTGCTCTACCCAACTTTGCATCATCAGCAAACAAGTGAACACTTCCTCTCAGATCCTTTCTTATATCGTTAAAGAACAAATTGAAAAGTAGTGGTCCAAGAACAGAACCCAGCGGCACACCACTAGTCACAAGCCATCTTTTGGACTTCACTCTTGAATAAACCACTCTCTGGTATCTCTCCATCAACCACCCTCCTATCCATCTCACCAACCTATATCCATCCCCATCTGCTCCAGTTTACTGATTAGAGTTCCATGTGGTATCCTATCAAAGGCCTTGGCAAGGTCTAGTAGAATCACTGAAAAAACCCATTACCCTTATCCAGTTCAGTCGTTAAAGTGTTATAAAACGTGAGCAGATTACTGAGGCATGATCTACCCTTCACAAAACCATGTTGTCCCCCATACAGTATCCCATTTTCATCTATCCAATCCTGTATTCTTCTCTTGACTAGTTTCTCCAAGACCTTGACATCGATTCCTGATATGCTAATCGGTCGGTAATTTACAACAGCAGTCTTGGAACCTTCTTTATACAGTGGAACTATTTTCCCCTCTTTCCACCCCCTCGGGACTAACCTAGACCTGAGACTCAGATTAAACAGAATGGTCAAGGGTACTGACAATTCTTTAGCTGCTTCACGTACGACACGAGCTGGTATACCATCCAATCCCACAGATGTATTGACATTGAGGTTTTGTAATAGACTACTCACCTCCACCTCATTCACCACAATTCCCGTATAAACTTTTGGTTCATTCATTTCTGCAATGTCACCCACCTGGATGATATACTTGTGCAAAGTGCTCGCTCAGTAATTTAGTTAAGTATGCAGTGCATCAACAAAAACTTAAGCAAATCCTATTGTAGATGTGCCATACACATTTTTGTTGTATATATTTGTTTTGTGTTCACACATCTTTTTTATTATTATTAATATGTGACACCTCCAGGGAGTCCAAAGACTCATCGAGGGAGACGTGCCAACAGCTTGGAACGATAGGACTCCTTCCAACTACTAACCATGCTCAAACTTGCTTAACTTTTTGTGTGAGCCATTAGTAGCAGAGGCTCTACCAATTGACCGACCTTTGCCAGTATTAACATAATTTGTGTGAATCCCAAACAAATGGCAATACCTCGCAAAACATTAATGAACATTCTGCATTTTCAGTAGATTATGTCTATTTAATCATGTTATACTGTTTCATCATATCAAATAATGTCTGATAAGCATCTATCTAATGCTCTGCTCAGTGCAGTTTCACTTAATCCATTATTTTGGAAAGATTAATTGTACTATTTGAGGTATTGCTGTATTGGATTTTTTTTTTTCTATTTAGTCTACTTTAATCAGAAATTTATATCATCAGTTGTTTAACTCAATATGACAATATAAAATATGATATATACTGAAGGAGTAGTTCATTATATATAATAATATCATTAATAATGAAGGTGACTCAGCTGATAAGAACAGCAGAACTACAGTATGACAAGAAATTAGTAAATCAGGCCAGGAAAAACCCTAGAGAGTTTTTCAGATATGTGACAAGTAGAAAGAAGAATGATTATGGTAAGATGATGTTAATGGATGAAAATGGCAGAATGGTAACTGTTGCATAACACATCAAGGAGGTATCTAATGAACAATTTATAAGAGTATTTCATCCTCATCAGGATGAAATCATGGAAAACTCAAATGTAGAGAAATGGGAGAGGATAGCTTAATTGTGAGTGAGCAGGAGGTATGTGAGGAAATAAATAAGCTTGATGTCAATAAGGCAACAGGATTTGATGACAAATCACCAGTGTCTTAAGGGAATGTGCCAGGGAATTGGCAATAGTACTGGCATGACTGTTTAATAAGAGTCTTACAAGAGCACAAGTTCCAACAGAGTGGAAACAAGCTAAAATTATTCCATTGCATAAAGTGATGATAAGGCTGTTGATCCAAATTATAGGCCAATCTGTACATACAGAGTCGTAGTTAAAGTACTTAAAGCTTTTGATAGATTTCTACATGACAAGCTGTTAAATAAACTAAAATAGATGGGATTGGATAACAGACTAGTGAGTTGGATTGCTGACTGGCTGTCAGATAGGTATTAAAAAGTAGTATATGGGGGGGGGGGTGCAGTATCCTGAAAGTGAAAGTCACTAGTGGTGTGCCACGGGAGTCTTTATTGGGATCATTGTTATTCAATTTGTATATTAATGATATTGGGGTCGGTTTAACCGGTGATATGCAACTGTTTGTAGATGAAGCAATGGAGAGAATCTAACAGATGTTATTGGCTTACAGGAGGACTTGAATAGATTGTATGAGGGCAGGTAATTGGAACTGTCAGTTCAATGTTGCAAAGTGTAAGGTTTTGAAATTCGGTAAGTAACGATGGGATAAGCTTTAAAGGAGGGGAAAAGATGAGAGATATAAGAATGGTGCTGGACAAAAACCTGAAATTCAGGAGCCACCACATTACACAAATTGTGAAGTCCTCATCAGATAATGGCAATGATATGGAGGACCTTAATGTGCAGAAATTAAGAGGTTATGATTCCATTGTATATAAGGGAATGTATATGAGATTATATACAATACCATTGTTTAGAATCCATATGTCGCCTTGATCAAGCCTCATATGGATTACTGTGCACAGATTTGGTCACTGGGTTTTTGTGGTGATAAAGATATGTTAGTAAGGATCCAAAGATTCACAAAGATGGTCAGCTGTCTTTGGAAATGTGGAGTATGAAAACAGATTGAAAGAATGTAGATTAGAAAGCCTCATGCATAAGAGGGGGAGGGAGGATATGATTGCGATATATAAGTTAGCCAGGAGTTGTTATCAGGTTGACATGGAAGAAATTTTTCATTGAATGAGAGAGGAGGATAGAACAAACGGCCATACCTGGAAACTGTATAAGGAGGGTGTGAGCAAGGGAGTGAGGAATAAGTTCTTTGCATGTAGAGTTGTTGGTTAGTGGAATGCAATGCCTAAGTGTGTTGTGAATATGAACACACTGAATCAGTTTAAGGCATAGTTCTTTTTTGTGTGATAGTGTGCACCTCCCATGATGACTCTCTGAATCCACGTAGGTCAATATTAATATTAATAATAATAATGGAATCCACTGCTTCATCAAAGCCAGTATCATATTCATTCCAATGTGTTCATATTCACAACACACTTAGGCATTGCATTCCACTATTCCACTAAGAGTGAAATAGCCAGAGTGAGATAGAGTGAATATGCAATACAGTAATGGACCAACAAGCTAGCCAGGCAAGTGCAGCTATCACAAAAAAGTGCCATTGCTCACACAAAAGGGTCCTGACAGAACTGAGAATGGGTGAACAATCAGAAAACATTCATCCATCAATAATCTGTCTTCAGTCCTGTAACTGAACACAGATTGTTAATGTAAGACCAACAGAAGGTCACAAGAATTGCACAATCTAATACATGAGCTACGATTCTGGTATGCTTCTTTACCTGCCACTATTGTATTGAACTGTCAATTCACTGATCGCAGCCAGAGTGGTAACACTCTTGCTACGATCAATGCATTTGAAACAGGGTACAAATGCATTGTACCCTGTTACAAATGGAAGTGGAATGGTAGAAGAGGAGAGAATAGGAACAGTATAAGAGAGGGAATGAGAGAAACTTATGAGAATGGCAGAAGGGGAGAGAATAAGAACAGTAGAAGAGAGAGAGAATGAGAGAGAGTTATAGGAATGTTAGAAGAGGAGAGAATGGGAACATTAGAAGAGAGGGAATGAGAGAGAGTTATGGGAATGAGAGAAGAGGAGAGAATGGAAACAGTTCTCTTGCACTGGAACTGCAAGAGAGCACTGGAACTAGGGATAGAGTGATGTCAGGAAGGCAGGTAAATAGGGAAACACAAAGAGAAAGTTTTAGAGGAGAGAGTGAGGGATGCATGTGAGCAATCGATGAAGAGGGTGGTGAGAGGTGTAATGTATGAGGACTCAATAATCAGTGGTGTTCAAGATAGGATGTGTGAGGAGTGTTTGCCTGGAGGAATGATAGAAAGTGTGGATATGGCAATAGAGTGGTGAGAGCGAGAACGGTCAATGAGTTTAAGGAGTGGTATGATAGACTGTATTTCCTAAGAGGGACTTCCAACGATGAGTCTTGATAGGCTTTGTTTCCTAGGAAGGACCTCCTGCGATGAGTCTTTTGACTCCATGGAGGCCTGAATAATAATAATAATAATAATAATAATAATAATAATGTGTGTGTGTGTGTGCTGAGTCCACTCTGATAGCAGGATGAGAGTATGGCTACAATTTATTTATTTATTTATTATTATTATGTGACACCTTCGAGGAGTCCAAAGACTCATCGAGGGAGGGCACCTACTCTACAGCTCTCAGTCTCCACCACTCAAATCCACCAACTACAGCCATTCACATTATCTACACCAATGGCATCTACTGTCCACTACCATCACTATTATTTTCACAGACAATCAGAAACATCCATATCCAAGGTGGGATTCGAACCTACAGCCTTTTGGCTACAGAGTAAATACGCTAACCACTCGTCCAACCAGGCCGGCATGTTTCATGAATAAATGGATGCATTCTGGCAATGATGGTGTAGGTAATGTGTTCTTGACATGTGTTAAGTCCACTGATACTTGCAGAGAGATATTTGAATACAAAAAAATCAACTTGAGCATTATTGCCAACCAGAAGAGTATTCAAAGATATCTCTGTTCTTTTCAGCAGGTTAATGTACTCTGAATCAACCCAAATGAGCAAGGATTTCAATTTTTGTTCAGGAGAAAGATCCATCACAGATCAATCAGGCAAATGGAATGCAGTCAAGTCTGCAAGGCCCTAGTATTTTTGTGTAATGCTTCTGACACCTTAAAAGTCCTTACCCTGATCATTTAAAGCTGGTACAAGGCTAAAGAGAATACTCCTCACTATTAGAAACTGACAACTCAGTATATATATCACTAATAATATCAACAATATGAATTTCTAAAACTTCTATAATCATTATTTATATATTATTCTAAAACTGTTTCTCCATTTACCGTCCAAGCTGATGCAGCGAGACGTCATCCCAGGAGGAATTGCATGCCACCACTTAAAAAAAAGACCATAATTAGGAGCCGTTGAAGCTGGACATTTTTTGCAATCTATAGGGAGTAAATTAAATAGATTTATGATATAAAAATGTAAAAAATAAAGGATATCACATATTCTTAAATACACATTCTAAGACATTATAATGACCACACACACTCGGGTGTGCCTTATTTTCAAACTTAGTTTTTTCTATGAGGCATCCTTTCATTTTGTTCTATGTAATAAATAAAAAATGGAGCAAATTTTTTTGCAAATTTATTGAATGTTTATGGTTCACAACAGGCATGTGAAAGTTTGCATACTGAAATAACATAAGCAAATTATAACATGCATATCCACAACTGAAATCAACAAGTTTATTCTTGAATTTTTAAGCTGCTTTTCTCTATGAATATTTGTGTAATCATAACAGAACATTGTTAAATTAATTTAACTTAAATTAAGCAATTAATTCATTAATTGCTTTAGTATTCCATAATACAAAGCATACATTCTTGCATGTGTGTGTGTGTGTGTGTGTGTGTGTGTAATGCTGTGAATTATAGGAAGGGTCAGTACTACCAGTTTTGATTTTTATCGAGGTTTTCATCCATTCAAGGTACATACATCATAGACCTCATTGGTCTCAGTGACTAATCATACTTTGGACAAACAAGACATTCAGTTAAAAAATGATTCTACAAGAACACCAATCTTATATTAACAACAATAAACCTAAAAAATCTGGCCTTGATCGGCATCAAGTGGACACTGACAATATCTTATGGTCCAATAATCACCTTTTACATCTGTGCAGATATAGGTTTGAACTGTTATTTAAAGAGAGTGTTGAAACACTTCTTTCAAGCCAAATTTCAATCAGACTGACTGTCTCTCTATTGCCAAGATTTGGGAAAATCTCATCCTCATAAATGGTAAGCAATAATGTTCTCTCTCTCTCTCTCTCCCCCCCCCCACTTTCTATTTTAATTATTATTTTTTAATTTAATATAATGCTGTGCCATTTTATTATGTAATTAAATCAAATTAATTTTTATTTTATTTCAAATAATTAATTTTAAATATAAGCCTTAATTATAATCTTGTTGATTAATTTTAACAGTATAGATGAGAACAGAGACTGATAAGAAAGTAATTATTTATTAACTTATTGCTGATATTTCGCTAGTATTCTATCCAGTATCTTCAAAACACAAAAACAGTTTATCGCAGTACTTGAAACAACAACAATCCAGTATAATAATGGGAATAGTTTGAACAATTGCAGCATATAACGCAAAGACTAAAGTCCTAATTAGGAGTCATCTATGCTAGAAAAAAAAAAGAGAGAGAAAGCAGGTATTAATTAGGTCTTAAGATAACTGTCTCCAAAATCTTTGGCAAATTTATACAACCATACTTGTTGAGGCTTGGAGTATGTTTCAAGACTTCTGTTGATTCAACTTGAAACAACAACAATCCAGTAACAATGGGACTAGTTTGAACAATTGTAGCATATAACGCAAAGACTAAAGTCCTAATTAGGAGTCATCTACAATAGAAAAAAAAAAAAAAAGAGAGAGAAAGCAGGTATTAATTAGGTCTTAAGATAACTGTCTCCAAAATCTCTGTCAAATTTATACAGCCACATTTGTTGAGGCTTGGAGTATGTTTCAAGGCTTCTGTTGATTCCAAGAACAATCTCTCTGACTTATAACAACTTCTGCACAGCACTTTTTTTTTTTTTTTTTTCCCAATTGATCCTGTGTGTAGGGTATCCAAGGTATGGTCTGCTAGACCTGACTTGCCATAGATAGTGCAGATGCATTTTTTATGTTCACTGAGGCAGATGTCCACAGTTCTTCCTGTCTGTCCATAGTAAACTCAATCACATGAACAGCGCACTTCAAAGACTCCTGGATGTGATAAAGAAGAGATTCTGCCCTTGGGTGAATGGATGAATATGGTGCATAGCTGATGTTTATCAATCACTCTTGACATCTTTTCAGATATACCTTGAATGTATGGGATGGTGACAGTTTTGTTGTTATCTTCTGTGGTAGATAGTAAGGGGGGGGGATTTCTCGGGAGCATTTAGTATTTTGTCTATCTTATGGGGATTATAGCCATTGGCTAAGGAGGAGTGATGTATGTGAGTGAGTTCAGCAGTTAGAGCAGTGTCATTGGAATAAATCGCCCTAACTTTCTGGGTTAGTGTTTTTAGGATACCATACTGGTGAGATGGGTGATGGTGTGATTGTTCGTGCAAATATCTCCCTGTATGTGTGGATTTTCTATAAACCCAAAATGATAAGGAACCATCTGGAAGACATGTGATTAGTGTATCCAGGAAATTGCTTCATGATGGGCATAACAGTTAAAATCCAGGAAAAATTAGTTGACATATAATTCAGATTAAAGAAACTACAGGTAAATATTATTAACAAAATTACCTGATCCTAGAAATGTCATTGGTCCCTTTGATTGTGTGCTCAAAGATAACACCCGAAAAAGATTAATTTGTTATTCTGCATTCAATTTATTTTTTGTTATTGCAACTTTAAAACTTTAAAAAAATTTTTTTTTATCATATTTAGTTTCATCTACTGATATTTCAAATGGAAGGGTTCATTGTCTGGTTTTTTTTTTCATGGGGGTTAATGTCTGGGGGAGTTGGCCAGGGGATAATTGTCTTAGAAGCGTTCAAATATATCAAGGGGAAAAGTGTAATTTTAGTAAATCAATGGTTTCAATTAACAGTACATTTGTGAATAGTTAGGTGATATCAAAACTCACCATCATGTCTGAACATTTTAAGGTATGGTTTTCTAAAATCGTTTTTAGGTGGGCAGAATTTTTAACAAAGGAGGGAGAATTGTTTGTGAGAGTGGCTAGTAGTTTAGCTAAATGTCTAACAAGTTTGTATGTAGGACTGTTTATACTATCCACAATAGGGTTCAAGGATGTACCTTGTTTGTGAATTTTTGGTGCTCCATATATCCTGAGTTGTTTAACGTGCAAGGGCTTGAGTTTGTTAACTGTTTCTTTAGGCCAGGAAGGAGCTTTTTTTTCAATAATTTACACACATTATTCTTTTGCGAGTTGGTGGGACCCTGATCTATAATTTGGCATGTTAACTGATCATGTAGAAGTGTGTGTGTATTTTTCTTTCATATTCTGTTGAATTCGTCACCACAGCTGCATTCTCTTTGTCTGCTTTGGTTATAACAGTGTGGTTATTATTGTGTAGCTCTTTTAGAGCAATGATTTCCCTTATGTCTTATCTTATCCAGTGGGTTTAAGAGGGCTTTAAGCGTCCACAACCTTCCAAGCATGCTTGGATTTCATAACAGAAATATGAGGATAAGATGGTCAGCCCTATGCCTCTAAGTATTCATGACTGTAATCCATGTGCATTCACGGGGCTGGTACCCTGCTTGTGGGATGAAAACCCCCAGATAAACTGGAGGAAACAATCCTGCTGTTCACGCCGAAGACCGGCTAACTTGGCTATGGCTGAGGAAGATCCTTAAGCGCCTCATGTCATCGATAGGAATCAAACCTAGGACACTCCATCCCCAGGCATATGGTTGTGAAGTGCAAAGTCACTAGGCTAACTGCACAGACGATTTCCTTATGTGGGATATTATTTAATATCTACATAAAAAAAAAAAAAATCCAGCACTATCGCTATGGCAAGTTGGGTCTAGCAGACCATGCCTTGGATATCCCTGCACACAGGATCAATTGGAAAAACCCAAACGTGCTGCACAGAAGTGGTTATAAGTAAGAGAGATTGTTCTTGGATCAATAGAAGCCTTGAAATATACTCCAAACCTCAACAATTATGGCTGTAAAAAAAGACATTTCGGTGATTACACCACATTTTTTTATTATTCAGTTCTATAAAACACTGAAATAATAGTTCCCGACAAGTTTCATAAATTGTAGGATTTACGTCTTCAGGGGGTAAATAGTATAACTTAAAGTTTAAACAAGAGAATTAATAAATACAAATCATAACCATCTGGCTATTCATAAAACTCAAATAACAGAATGCAGATATATAACATTATTCACGTTGAACAATACTGGATGATGTCACGTGTGCTTGTTCTCGTTCATATAGTTCGAGCTCAGATTGAGGTAGATTTTTTATTAGAGCTGACCACACTTGATGGAGAATTAAACCTTGATTTTTATTGCATTGGGTTGGGTTTTTTAGCATATTAGCAGCTTCTTTAAATTTTCTTATATTACTGTTGTAATATAAGAAAATTTATATTATATTTTGTTATATTATATTATATTATTTTTTTGTGAAGGATGGTGGTGTGAGGTTGCATTTACCATCCACCATCCTTCACAAAAAATAAGCTTAATTAAAACTCTTCGAGACAGAGCATACAATATCTCCAGCACACAAGAAAGATGTAATGAAGAACTAAAATACTTAACACAAATCCTCCAACAGAATGGATATGAAACAAAAACCATCAAGAGAATCCTTAAAATGCCTCCAGCTAACAACACAATTAAACAGGATTACAAAAATG
This sequence comes from Typopeltis vanoorti, assembly GCF_054136105.1. NCBI lineage: Eukaryota > Metazoa > Arthropoda > Arachnida > Uropygi > Thelyphonidae > Typopeltis > Typopeltis vanoorti. The sequence continues at coordinate 98,399,593 of NC_143551.1, read as the reverse complement.
CAATCTCGCTTCCTTATTTCAAAAATGTTACAGACAAGCTAGCCAAATTAATGAACAAACACAACATAAAAGTAGCCTTCCTTCCTATGGAGAAAATCTCAAGATTCCTACATCCACCAAAACCACCTCATCATCCTCTTAAAAATCCAGGAGTCTACAAAATCCATTGCTCTTGTGGGATTTGCTACGTAGGACAGACAGGAAGATCTGGAGAAATACGCATGGCTGAATAACAAAAAGACGTACAATACAAAAGAGAACAAAAAATGGGTCTTGCTTTCCATACCACTTCCACTGGACACGATGTACTCTGGCAAAAAACGATGATGTCATACATAGAAAACAACAGTAATATAAGAAAATTTAAAGAAGCTGCTAATATGCTAAAAAACCCAACCCAATGCAATAAAAATCAAGGTTTAATTCTCCATCAAGTGTGGTCAGCTCTAATAAAAAATCTACCTCAATCTGAGCTCGGACTGTATGAATGAGAACAAGCACACGTGACATCATCCAGTATTGTTCAACGTGAATAATGTTATATATCTGCATTCTGTTATTTGAGTTTTATGAATAGCTAGACGGTTATGATTTGTATTTATTAATTCTCTTGTTTAAACTTTAAGTTATACTATTTACCCCCTGAAGATGTAAATTCTACGATTTATGAAACTTGTCGGGAACTATTATTTCAGTGTTTTTTAGAACTGAATAATAAAAAAATGTGGTGTAATCAATGAAATATGTCTTTTGAACTAATTAGCCACAGAAGTTTATGCCTGCAATTATGGCTGTATAAAATTTCCCAAAGATTTGGGAGACAGTCATCTTCAGACCTAATTAATACCTGCTTTTCCCTATTTTTTACTTCTTTTTTTCCAATGTAGATGGCAGCTAATTAGGACTTAAGTCTTTCTGTTATACAGGAATATGAGAGGAGATTGGCCTTAAGATCTAAAGAAAATCCTAGGGAATTTTTTAAGCTATGTGGCCAGTAGGAGGAGAAATGACTGTGGAAGAATAATATTGTGGGATAAAAATGGAAATAGAGTGACTGATGCAGAGGACTTAGTGGAATTGTTCAATGAACACTTTATTGGAGTATTTCATCCTGGAGGAGTCAGTATTAATGCTAGAGGGGGATAGGGAAGGTTCGAGGTTTAGAGGTACAGGAGGAGAGTGTGTTTCAGATACTGAGTACTCTGGATGTCAGTAAAGCTTTGGGACTGGATGGTATTTCGCCACGAGTTTTGAGAGAATGTGCTAGGGAACTGACAGTGCCTTTAACCCGGCTTTTCAATGAAAGTCTGGCTACGAGAAAGGTGCCCAGGGAATGGAAGGAAGGTAAGATAGTACCATTGCATAAGGGAGGTAACAGACTGGAAGTGTCTAATTATAGGCCAGTTTGTGTGTCATCAGTAGTTGTTAAGATCTTGGAGAAAGTAGTGAGGGACCGTCTACGGCATTGGGCAGATGAGGGTAATGTTATCTGTGAGAGTCAACATGGATTTGTGAAGGGGTGCTCTTGTTTTAGCAATATGCTAGCCTTTTATAATAAAGTTACAAGAACATTAGGTGAGAGAAAGGCATATACTGCAATTTTCTTAAACTTAGCGAAGGCATTTGACAGGGTGCCACATGATAAGCTGATATTTAAGTTGCAGCACATGGGTCTGGATGTAGATTTGTCAACTGGATTCAGGATTGGCTGTCCAATAGGTATCAGAGAGTTGTGTATGGTGGGACAGTTTCAAGGAGGCAGAGAGTTACAAGTGGGGTCCCGCAGGGCTCAGTACTGGGACCTATATTGTTTAACCTTTATATCAATGACATTGTCAGTGGATTGCAAGGGGATATTCAGTTGTTTGCAGATAATGCGAAGCTGGGAAGGATTATTAGTAATAGTGCAGATGGGGTAGCCCTGCAAGAGGATTTGAATAAGCTAGATAGATGGGAAAATGAATGGGGCATGTCGGTTTAATGCAGCAAAATGTAAGGTCTTGAGGTTTGGGAAACATCAATGGGACACTGCATACTCTATGGGAGGAGTTATACTGGAGGAAGTAGGGGAGACAAGAGATCTGGGGATTGATGAATGATAGAAACCTGAAATTTAGGGGACATATTGCAAAGGTGGTGAAGGTAACACAGAGGATTGCTGCAATAATGAGAAGGACACTGACCTGCAGAGATAAAAGGGTTATCATTCTGTTGTACAGGTCTCTGATTAGACCACACTTAGACTATTGTTCTCAGATTTGGTCCCAGGATTTGAAGGGGATAAATTAACTGTGGAAAGGGTACAAAGACAGATGACAAAGATGGTTTCAGGACTGTACAATTTTGGTTATGAGATCGGCTGAGGGAATGTGGACTGCAGAGTTTGGTGGATAGAAAAAGGAGAGGTGATATGATTGAGACTTTTAAACAGTTGAGGTGGTTACAGGGTTGACACTGGGGAGTTCTTTCGCTTGGTTGAACAGCGGGAAGGAGTGATGACAAGAGGCCATCCCTGGAAGTTACAAAAGGAAACTGTGAGCAAGAGGGTAAGGAGTGGTTTCTTTGCATGGAGGATGGCTGAACCGTGGAATGCATTGCCAGATGATGGAGTGGTGAGAGCGAGAATGGTCAATGAGTTTAAGGAGTGGTATGATAGACTTTGTGTTTCTTGTGGGGAGGGACCTCCCCTCGATGAGTCTGGACAGACTTTATGCTCTTAGGAAGGACCTCCCACGATGAGTCTTTTTGACTCCATGGAGGCCTGAATAATAATAATAATAAAAATAATTACAATTGTTCAAACTAGTTCCACTGTTATACCAGATTATTGTTGTTTCGCATACTGTGACAACCTATTTTTGTGCTCTGAAGAAGCTGGATAGAATACCAACAAAATATCAGCAATAAGTTAATAAATAGTTATTTTTGTATCAGTCTGTGTCTATACCATTAAAATTAATCAACACGCATGACAAACACATAAGCCTTTTCACATGTTTAATTGTAATCTTATTTTATTGTAACCACCAAGTAAGTGGCATAGAGCACGTAGCTCAGCTCTGTAAATAAGATTAATCATTCTTTGTTGTAGCTTCACCTTGTGAGTATGCTGATGCACTGATGATGATCAATTAGTTTCTGGTTGAAACATTTGCAGTAATAAAATTACTATATTCTCATGAATACAGAATAATAATAATGATACCTGTATAATAATAATGAATACATTATTATTATACAGGTGTACAATAAATGTTACAGTGGCACACGTTACATTAAAAATTCATTAATTCATCCTGTCATTAACACAATCTTTTATCCTTTTGTAACCTCAAGCCTCATTTGCAGGAATTTTTATCTTGCTTCCTTACATATTCGAGTATTCAAAAAAAGAGGACTCAAAAAAAAAAATCTTAACTCAAAAACAAGGGATATGGATGACACATTCGACTGACTGACCAACCACTCTCCATGCAAAAAACTTACTCCTAATATCACTTCCAGGCATGTCCCCTTGTTTTACCTACTTCCCCCCATTCTATGAAAAATTTCTTCCACATTAACTTGATAACCACCTTTCACCAACTTAAATGTCTCAATCATATCCCCTCTCTTCCTCCTATGCACAAGGCTTTGCAAACTGCATTCCCTCAATCTGTCCTCATATCACAATCCCAGAGACCAGTTACCACCTTAGTCAGTCTTTTCTGACTAAGGTCGTAACTGGTCTAACACTTTCCAACATATCCTCATTACCGGGGGGGGTCAAATCTGGCCTGATCCAGGTCTTATATAAGAGAACCAGAACCTCTTTATTTCTACAAGTCCACATGTTCCTCCACATCATTGCCATAATCTGATGTGATGTCTTCACAACTTGTGCAATGTGACTTCTGAACTTCAGATTCTTGTCCATCACTACTCCAAGTTCTCTTATCTCCTCATCTTCCTCTAAAATTTCCCTGCCAAGTGTATACTTTGCAACATTGAATTCATAATTCCATACTGTTGCCCATTCACATTTGTAAATCAATTCAAGTCCTCCAATCAAGTGATTTTTCATCACTTTCCTGAGTTTTGCATCATCTGCAAAGTTGTATATCTCCAGTTAAACCTATCCCAATATCATTAATATACAAATGAAATAACAGCATTCTCAAATCTGACCCCTAAGCACACCACTAGCAACTTTTTTTTTTGAGATAGTGTTCCCCCCCCCACAAAACCTGCTGATACCTATCTTATAGCAATTCACCTATCCAACTCATATAATCCAATCCCATCTGCTTCAGTTTAGTTACCAAATTGTGGTGTGGCAATCTATCAAAATGCCTCTGCAAAATCTAAGTATACCACTGTATATGCATCTTCCTGGTTCAATACACTCATCACTTTGTTATAGCACATAAGCAAGTTTTTAAAATATAACCTAACTTTAGCAAACCCACTGACAAACACAAAGAATATCACTGTAATCAACCCATTTTTGTCTCCTATCTCTCACAATCTCTCCAATTCCTTAACTACAACTCCAGATATACAGATCGGCCTATAATTTGTTGCCTTAGCCTTATTGCCACCTTTGTGAAGTGGAACAATTCTGCCTTCCTCACATTCCTTTGGAACATGTGCTGTTGCAAGATGCTTAATAAATAGATAGGCCAAAGCTGATACTAACTCCTTTGAACATTCCCTTAAGACAAGTGGTGATATATCATCAAATCCTATTACCTTATTGATATCTAGCTTGTTTAACTCCTCATATAACTCTTGCTTGCACACCATTAAGTCTTCTTGCATTTTTATTCTATACAGTTGAGCTTGTGATTTCACACTGTGGATGAAACACCCTGATGAACTGCTCATGAACACTTCAACTATGCCCGCTTCAACAGTCACCAGTCTCCCACTCTCATCCATTAACATCTTACCATAATCAGTATTCCTTCTAATTGCAACATATTGAAAAATCTCATGAGGGTTTTTCTTGGCCTGATTTGTTAATTTCTGCTCATGCTGCACTTTTGTTGTCCTTACCAACTGAGTCACTCTCCTGGCCTGCTCTTTATAATCTTCATTCAACTTATTATTATCATTGATATTATTCATCTTGTGCTGCTTCCAAAGTGCCTTCTTCCTCCAGGTTTCATGATTAATCTCCCCTCATTCATCCATTTTACACCTATTTTATTCAGCCTTTGACGATCGGAATACATTCACCCATTGATGCTGTTCTGTATTTCTTTGTAAGTTTCCAAAGTAGTATTTATTTCCTTACCACTCAATTCCTGATTCTATGCTATAGCTCCAAGCTGTCTCCTAAGCCTGACATAATCACCAGCTTTGTAGTTCTAGATATATCCTTTAATCACAGAAGTCTTCATATGGCTGGCCACAACCCATGCGATTGCTTCATGATTACTCTCATTAACTGGAGGGAAATGCAAACAAATGCAAACCCTAACAATTTCATCCTCTGATGAAATGATCAGGTCTAAAACTTTCGATCCTCATAGTGCACTCCTTTACATATTGCCTGAGAGAATTGTCTCTCAAACACTCAAGAAATTCATTTTCCTTATTCCCAAATGCTATCTCTTCATTCCAATCTATTCTGCCATAATTAAAATCAACCAGAATAATTACCCTTTCCTTGTTCACTAACCGAAGTTGCGTATACATTTCATCACCACCCTCCACATTCACAGTCTATAGCAACATCCAACTAAATATCTCTTCCTATCAACCTCCACCTTACACAACACTGCCTCAAAACCATTGCCATTATTTCCGTCTTTCATGTCTACCTTATGTAGACATAATTCCCCTGTTATCATCAGCAGCACTCCCTTCTTGTTCTTTTTACTCTCACATAAAACACTGTATCCTTCCATTTCTATTCTCATATCATCTTCATTCAATGATTTCACTGATTCCAATAACTCTGGAGTGAACAAACTCAATCAGTGAAATAATTTCATTTCCCTTATTTCTGATACTCCTGGCATTTGTAAATAAACACAGCAGTTCACTTTTAGGTTTATAACCAGTCCTATATGAGCTAGTTGTTAGTTGTAATTTTCCCATCACACCTGTCCGTTTGCTGTCTCAACTACTCCACATCTCGATCTATTCCATTTCTATGCTGCTCATCCTCATACATACATTCATTACTACTCCCATTATCCACTCTCCCTATCCATCCAGGCTCTTCCCTGTTTCCCCTTTCCATTCTCTCCTCCTCCTCTCTTACACAACTACTGTTTCCATTGTCAAGCACTTCAGTCTGTTTTATACCACTCTCCTGATCTTTCGCTTCACCTCTTACTTCTGATCTCTTCTTGCATCACAGACTGCACTTCTACCCTGCAATGGTTTCTTCAGTTTCCTCACTCTAAAGCCATTCATGTGCAATCTGTCATCCTGTATAATCCATTCTTCCCTCAAATACATGCCATACATCCACAAATTGCACTCCTTTCTCCTCACATAGTTTTGCCAGCATACCATTCATGATTCTGGCTCTCCATTCTCAACTCATCATTGTCATACCTTAGCAACACACTGACAACCTTTCCCACTATACTGTTATCTTTCATCAATAACCTCCTGATATCTGCCCTTATATTCTTCTTATGTTCACATAAATCGTTTGTCCCCACAACCACCACTAATTCATCTACTCATTTTCTCCTCATGTCCTCTCATTCTGTTGCACTTCACTTGCATTTCCTCATCTATGCTTCCTTTTGCTCTCCCATCACTTACTTTTGCTTCTTCATTCTTGTATTCTTTCCCTCTCTCTGTCTCACTAGTTCTCGTTCATTTTCTGTTTCTTTTGTTTACACTACCCTTCATTCATTCAGTCTGTTTCGGATTTGTTAACTTACAGTCTAACAAAATATCACACTTTCTACAAATCAAAATTTTCTCTTGTCTCTTTTGTCAGTTTCTAGACAAACCCATCTTTCACATTTCACCACACATACATATTGTATACAGATATATACATATACACAACAAACCAACTGTGAAAAATCTATGTCCTTACCAGCATTTGATTATTGCACAACTTGCCTAGTCATGCTGCTCATAGCTTGCCTAGCTGACTGCATCATGCATACTGTCATTGTGTTCTGTTCAAGGCAAGATACAAAACTACTGTAAAAAAAAAGTCAGTAACAAATCCACAAGGCCAATAATCATGCTGACACACTCATCATCATCAACAACCATGAGTCTAATGCCCGTAGGTGTCTGATGCCATCTTGATATGATTCTTCCATTGCATTCTATTTTGTGCAAAATGATTCAGTTTGTGTACAGAGTTTCCACACCATTTGACATTGTCATCGCCCCATTCTTTGTTTGGTCTTCCTTTTTTGTTCTTTCCTTCAGTCATCCCAAACAGCAGCATTTTTATTTCCCTCTCATCGTTCATTCTACATATATGGCCAAAGAGATAGTTTCCTTTTGATTATTTTTTTTCTGGATCAGGTTTTCTTTTGGTTGTATTCATCTGTAGATTTCCTCATTGTTTCTGGATCCAGTTTATACTCAAGATCTTTCTATAGCACTTCCTCTCAAATGCTAATATCCTCCTTTCAGATTCTCTCAGGGGTACCCAGGCCTCACATCCATTGAGCATGCTGCTGAAGATACAGGTTTCTACAATGCACAGTTTAGTTTGTATCTTTATAGCTCAGCTCTTCCATATTTTGTCCATGACTTTTAAAATAGTTGTTGCTCTGGCTATTCTAATTTTTAATCTCTTTTTTGGTCCAAGTCATGCATCATGTGGCATACAAGATATGTGAAGTGTTCCACATTTTCCAGTTGAAATCTGTCTATGGTAACTCTGTTTAGTAACTCCTGTTGTCCAAATATCATTGTTTTAGTTTTATCAAAGTTGACATTTAGTCCATATCTTTTTTCCTTCTGTGTATAGTGGTTGCAGTGTCCTTTCTAGCCTTGCTGCATCTTCTTCAATCAGGACGATGTGATCTGCAAAGCAGAGGTAGTTTATTCTCATGCCAATAATCATGCTGACACACTAAGCTATCAAAAATAAACAATAGTACACTAACCTGCAAGCAATATTGCCAATTATTACACAAAATAGTGTTTATCTTTTCTGGAGCTCTTTAGCAACATGAATCATGTTGCAGCCCTCCACCACCAAATGTATCTACTGAACCAATTATGATGTTTTGCCACACTTGTATAAATGCTATTGATATTAGTTATGTTTTTCTTTTTTCAGTTATTTATGGAATTTCAAAAATTCCATAAGTGAAATTTAATTTTGCTGATAAGGAAAATGTATACTGTAGACCCTCCCCCCCCCCCCCCTTATCCATAGGTTTGCTATGCGCGACTCGGTTAACGGCGGTCAACTCCAGTCCGAAAATATAAAATGGAAAATTCCAGAAATAAACAATTCATAATTACATCAGCAAAGTGGATATTAGATCCAACATTATTTCAAAGCGGAATGTTTGTAAAAACTTTCATAGTTCCTACAAACATTCGGCTTTGAAATAATGTTGGATTTAATATCCATATTGCCTATATAATTTTACATCCCCAAAATGAAGCTGTATGACTCTTTCTGTTAGTAATAATAGATAATTCAGTTTTAAATTGAATGCCACTCTTAGTTCTTGGTTATCAGATCGACTATTGCAATATTGCAGTGCAGTGCTTGTATTCAAGTAACCCTTATTTTACTTAATAATGGCCCTAAATTACAACAGTAGTCATGCTGGCAATTCCGATATGCCAAAGAGAAGCCATAAACTGCTTCCTTTTAAGTGAAAAAGGTAAAAGTTCTCGACTTCATAAAATAATAAATAAATAAACAATAATAATAATAAACGTATGCTGAGGTTGCTAAGATTCCATTCACTTTCAGATAACTTTTATTACAGTATGTTGTTAATCTCTTACTGTGCCTAATTTATAAATTAAACTTTATCATAGGTATGTATGTATGTATAGGAAAAAAACATAGCATATATAGGGTTTGGTATTATCCCTGGTTTCAGGTAGCCACGGGGTGTCTTGGAACGTATCCCCCCCTGCAGATAAGGGGGATGGAACTACTATATTCTATGTTTGGCTCTAACCAGATTGTTAATTTAATCTAATATGGGAGTTGGGATTTGTAGTTTGTTAACCATCCTTATCCAGAACTGCTGGGCTGCCAGACAGGGACAGAAGATTTGCATTTCAAAACAACTGCACACAATGCAAAGGGGGATTGTCAAAGTTGTACTGCATGCAATTTACCCAGTTTACCAAGAGGGAGCGATCTGTCACCCTCCAGGACAGATCACACCATTTTAGGCAACCTTTATTGCTACTAAGATTCATGAAGGCTGTTTTGATATTGGTTGTGATGTCCAGATAAGTCTGATGGAAGAGTTTGAAAAAATACAGTAAATCTTCTAAGGTTTATAAGTTTGAGTGACAGGTATACCAGAACCTTGAAGTTGCCTGATAATGTTGCATAAACTATTATAATAAGATGTTACAACTTCTGCTCTTGGACCTTAGTGACAAGTGTCCCCAAGCAGAGGTAAAGAGAATCCTAAGAAATACAGTAGAACTCGGCTATAACGATCACGGTTACAGCAAATTCACGTTCATAACGAATAATTTTGAAGGTATATTTGAATTACATTTGATTTAATGCATGTATTTCATGTTTATTACGAATTCGTTTCACGGGAATAATGAACGAATAATACACGTTAGTCGTTCCTTTACTGACATTTTGTACATACGTATGCATTTTCTGGTTGTGGAAAATGTTAGGAGTCAAACGGAAAATTTTATCGGTTTCCGAAAAAGTAGAAATTATACAGGAGGTAGAAAGTAGCCAATCAAATCTGACAGTAGCAAAGAAGTATGGTTTGTCCCCATCTACAATATCAACAATTTGGAAGAATCACGAGTTGACTCTGAAAGATTTTGAAAACAATTTATCAAAGCATAAAAAACTTAAAAAGTTAATAAAAGTGACGTTGACGAGGCACTTCCAAAATTTTGTTATTGATAGACGACTGTCCTTCCCATCCTGTAGTGGCTAATTTAACAAACATAAAACTTGTTTTTTTGCCACCGAATGTGACATCTGTCTTGCAACCACTTGATAAAGGTGCAATTAGATGTTTTAAATCCCATTTTCATCATCTGTTAGTCTTGGAACTGATAGAATGCAGAGAAAAATCCACGGAAAATGCTTATGCTTACGACTCGAAGATCAGTGTACTTCATGCAATACGTTTAATGAATGATGCTTGGAATTTGGTGTCATCGTCTACGATACAAAACTGTTTTAAGATAGCCGGTCTTGCGGAATACGAATCTGAAGAAGATGAAGAGGATAACTTACCGTTATCAGCGTGGTTAAAAGCGTGAAACTTGAACAATTTTGAAACGTGCGCAGAGATTGATAATTTTATAGACATTGATAATGGTGTCGCAACTTCGGGTATATGACCGAAGCTGACATCTTAAAACAAATCTCTCATACACCAGAAGAAGATAACAGTAGTAGTGACTCCGAGGAAGAAAATAGCAATGATGAGAAAATCGTTACCTGGTGTGAAGCAGAAAGTGCTTTACATATTTTAACAAGATTTATGCAATCATATTGAAATATGCATCTTGTGCAAAGCAAAGCATGCTTGATGAGTTTTTATGTAAAAATGTGAAGTTTTAAAAATAAATTTTTGTTCTTTATATGTATGTATGCACTTATGTATTTATGTTACCCAATATACCTATGCTGAGAAAAATCTGAAAACATTTTTAATTCGCTCAAATTATGACCTTCTTGGATATAACGAATAACGGTTATTACGAACAAATATATGCGGTCCCGTGGAATTCGTTATAACCGAGTTCTACTGTATTTTATTAGGGTGCCAAAAATGTGTGGATGCTGTTAATTTACAAATATCTGTAAAGCATTAACTAGATAACTAGATAGATATTTGGCTTTAACAATAGATTTGTTATGCTTTAGGTAATAGTAACAAATCCTTATCTATTTCTTGTCTTTGGAAATTCCAGAAGTAATTTAAGAATCTTTTGTAAACTATTGCTTCTTATTCTTCATTTATCTCCATGGTATTTACAATATACTGGAGAAAAAGAAATATTACTGTTTTTAGCATTGTGGCTCTGCTACTAAAGGAAGTCATTTCCACTTTCAACAGTTTGAGGGATTCCCAATTCCTCCTAATGACCTGGTGGGTTTAATGTATGATTTTTCCTGTATAAGTATGCCTAATATGTCTATAGGGTCTTCTGGTGTAACATTCATATCGAAAGTTAGTTAAATTAAAGGTTCTGAAAGGTCAAAGTTTTGTTTATTCCGTATTTACACACAATCTACTGTTATTGCTAAATTCTTCTGTTAATCTGAAAAAGATAGCAGACAGAGTCAGCATCTCTCAGAGTAAGTACAATATCATAAATAACTGTCTTGACTGGATGTGGCACAGGTGGAGCAGTTACTCCTCTAATAGCAGAGCATTGTTGAACTTTTTGCATTAATAGTTCTACAAGCCACAAGGGACAAGAGTAGGGACTTATAGGATATTCATGCCTGATCACTCTGTGCACAGGAATGGGAAGTCTTGACCAATATATTTGTTGTAGCCTTTTTGTATATTTCCATTATGACTCAGATAGGCAGAGAGCTTATATTGCAGGATTTTAAATATGTTGTAAGTATTCGTGCTGCACATTGTCAAAGGCTTTATTTAGATCTATTGATAATAGTGCACAGGGCAGCATTCACTGGATAACATCCCTGATTAGAAATAAACTGAATTCAAATGTTCTTCCAGGAAACCCATAAATGTTGTGCTTTAAACCAGTAATTTTAAATGATGTTTAATTCGCTTTAAAATTTTCATAAAAATTTTATAACTAGTGTTCTTAATGCTATGGACTTCCAGCTAGTGATGTGTGATGGATTTCTTCCTTTTTTGGGGGGGTGAGAACTATATAGCTCTCAACAAACTTTTCTAGGATGTCTCCATGTATTAAAAAAATTGTTAAAGATCATGATTAGGATTGGGAATATGAATTTCTGGATGCTATGGTATCTTTTCGCTGCCAATCCTTCAGGTCCCCTGAAAATTATTTTCAGAGGAAATAACATATATTAAAAAATCGATCCATTAAAGCAGAATGATGATTTATGAGATAATATTAAGACAAGTACCATTTTTCTGAGGATTTCAAAAAAGATGTTTATAGTGGCTGGAGAAGGCCTTTGAAATGTCCTTGAAATGTGAGATCTTGATTATTGAAACTGATGTTCCTGATTATCTTTTCTTTTGGGGTATTGTCATTTGTCTGCTATACACAGAAATGGAGGAGGGGGAGGGGTGTCTGCACTGCTTGGATGTAATCTGACTTTAAAGTCAATTTCTCCTACTTTCCTTTCCTTTTATAATTATATTTGTGTACTGATTTCTCTTATAATGGCTTGACAGTTACTTCCATGTCTTTGAGCATTTACAAACCAACGTAGTTCTCTGTATAGTTTGCAGAGGTGTTGCCTTTGCCTGAAAGTCCTTTCCTGCCTACACTGGATGAGGTGCTATTTGATGGTTGTTTTAAAAAAGAATCACGTTTCCTGATTCCAGGTATTGGAGTTTCATTTGGCACATATATTGTCTAGTCAGTCATTAATGCTCTCCAGGAAGTTAACTGACATCCTCCAAGGGTATTGTGGATTTAGAAGAATCATTTGAACAAACAGAGACAGGAAAATCAGAAAATATAATAACAGGGAAAAGGATATTCAGAAACAACCTGGATCAGTTGTCATTTTATCTTTAATGTCTTGGTTGATTAGGATGAGTTTGTGATCTGTTATGCTGATACTTTGTATTAAATTGATATGTCTTATATATGTAACTTCATTATGCACATTTTTGGATAAGTAAATCCTCTCCAAGAGAGTTCTGACCGTTGGACCTAGCCAAGGGCCTCCTCTGATTTTATCATTCTTTTATAATTTGCAATTCCAGTCCCCTAGCATACTGATGTTTGATGAACCATGTAATTATGCTCCAAGGCCAAGAAGAAAGTTATTTGTTCCCTGGGATTGTAGGGTGAATAAACTCCCATGAGGCGAGCAGTTCCCCCCCCCCCCCCCATTTCATCTCCAGTCGATAGCAATGATGCATCTTTTTACATGATGTTGAGGATTATAGAAGGTACATAGAATTGGTGTATGAATTAATAATGCAACACCTCTCACTCCTCTGTTTTGACCAAAGGACAAGTGTGAGGTTAGTGATAATTTATTTGAAGAAAACACTGACATCATGATGACAGCAGAAACGTTTCTTTAATGAAACAGGAAGTTAATGTGGAGTATTATTAGTTTCCAATATTGCTTAATATTTCTTTCATATAAACTTTGACATGAAACCTCTAATGTTTAGTGTGGCAATCTCGATCAATATTAAAGATTTTAGTGGAAGATTAAGTCTTTGATATCTAATTGTTTAAGCAATCTTATTAAACCTTTCATATGTTGAGGAGAAGCCATGTACCAGCATCTTGAAGGGCATTTTCCAATTTTGCACACACATTATTTTTAACCTCAAATTTCTGATTCACATTGATTATTTTGAAATTAGTTATTGTACTTCCATTCGTCCCATAAAAGTAGCTATTGAATTGGTTTCTGAATATCCTTTTCACCCGTGATTGTATCTTCTGATTTTCCTGTCTCTATTTGTTCAGATGATTCTTCTAAGTCTACAATTTCAGATGAATCTGAGGAGTCCTCATCGTGAGATCTGCATTCCTCTCTGGTTGTACATTTCTTTGTGTTCTTCTTTTGTGATTTAAACTTTTTCTGTTTCTTTTCAATTATTCTTTGATATTTCTTCTTTCTGCTTAACATGTCTAGTCTGCATTTTCAGTTGACATTTAGCCTCTTTTTCCCTGATCTCCCTTTCTAGATGGTTGCTGTTCAGAAGGGGGCTTTTCCCCTAACCCTCCTTGAATTATACAAGATTATTTTATTGTCACTGGTATTTCCTCTGCTCTTTCTGCAGATGTGAATGGCTTCAGTTCTTTTGTTGTAGTTTCTGGCTGAGTCTTCCTCACCGCTTTTGTTATTTTCCCAAGCGATGTTTTCAGGACTTCTTTTGATGTTTGAATTTGATGCTGTGGAAACTGTTCAGTAGATACTTCGCTTGCCTTTAATGTTGTAGTTTTGGTAAGTTCTGATCCTGTCAGTACACTGATCCATTCCGCAAATATTTTCAATGGGTTAGAAGTGAAATCATGTTCAGAACTATTGCATCCAATATGGTTTTTCACAGAGGTTTGATGTGTGTCCAAAATGCTTTAATTGCCTTAGAAGGCAATTAAAGCATTTTGATTTTGGACAACTATTTCCAAGATGTTCTACAGAACTGCAGCATAAACATTCTTTCTGCATGCCTAGATAGTTTACTATGACACATGCAAACAAAGTGTGTATGAAAATATGGGCTGGATATGTTTATTTTGATGTTCAAGACCTTGCCCCAATGGGAAAAAGTTTGCACCAGTATGTCATCATCATTTTTGAGATATTACATTGGGAATTTTTCTATTTTAATCATTTTAACTTGAATATCTATCATGATCAGCATTATTTTTTATTATTACGTGGCATCTACTCTACAATTCTCCATCTCCATCACTTAATCCAACAACTACAGTGAACTGCCACTACCCATCATCACCTACACCAATGCCATCTACTGCCCACCACCACTAGTATTTTTTTATCTGTAAATTGTGTGTGTGTTCTCAAGGCCGATTTATCTGTACGCAGGATGAAGTTTCTGGGAGAAAAAACCATGCTATCTCCATGTGAGATCAGCTAACTCACCTTCAATTGAAGAAAAACCCATGTAAAGATTCCTCTCATCATGATGAGAATCGAACTTAGGCCTTTTCCAATTGAAGGGTGCAACGTACTGATGTTCTTCCAATTGTGCTACAGAGGAGCTTAAAAGTTCTTTTCATCCTAGACAGGATTTCAGCATTTGAAACCATGTCTTTCCAACCAAAGGGCTTTGTCTATACTGACTGAACTATGGAGGATTTTCTTGTTTTCAAAATTGAAATCTCTTAAAAGCTTATCTCATGTTTTGTCTTTTACAACCACCATGCATTTTTCTCTCCCTATAGGGTGTGTAGGAAAATATGTTCTCAACTCCAACTATTTCTTCTAATACTCTTGTTACTTGTCTTGGCTATTCTGATCGGCAAATCTTGATTCCAAGAATCTTCACTCCAGACAGAATGAGGACCATCTTTAAATATACTCTGAAATAGGATAAGAAGTAAAGAAAGGTTTGAAAGTCTTGAAATGCTGTAATGAGTCAGTGTATCTCACTGTTGGCATTGAAAGAAATTGTAAGAGAAATGAAATTGAAATCCCACACTTTAGAAGTGTTGCCAATCCTGCACTAAATTAGAAAAAAGTGCCAGCAAGAAAAAAATTTGGTGCCATCAAAAAAAGAAAAAGATCACACACTAAAAAATGCCTACAAATGCTCAAAGACATTAGAGGTGGTGTGAGAGGGAAAAAAAAACATTGGGAAGGTAGGTCCCCCCCACACACATGGAAAGCAAGCTGCCAGAAGTGAAATTCAACATGAAAGGATCAAGCAACCCTTGGATGAAATCAATTTTAGCACAGGATTTCCCAATTCCAAATGATGCACTACACCTCAACTTGACTTCATAATTCATGATTATTCATCATATTCACTTTCCTTCTCCTGTGTTGACTAAAAATGGAAACAACAGAAATGTAATATAAAGAAATTGAGGATGATTGGCATCCAGGTTATTGGTTCCTTCTAGACTGACTCATCAAGTAGGCTTGCACTGCCATGGTTCATCATCCACATATCATTAAAGGTATCCTTTAACTTAAAGATACAAAAATGAATGTTCTCAAAACAAGAGTAAATAGATTTTGTCTCTTTTCCTTTACTGTTACATGGTGATCAGCATTCATTTTAGAAAAATTATGGACTCGACAACCATGTTATAAATAACTATTTTAATTTCCCGACGTTTAGTCCTTCATATTAAGGTCATCATCTGGAGTATACACATATATATAGAGAGAAGCTGAATTACATTTCACAAGTATGCTAAAGAGACAATGATCTGATCAACGGTTTTTCTACTGGCATGACCTAGTGAAAATAAAATAAAAAAATAAACCAATTAAAAATAAATAAATAAATAAAAGCTATATTCTATTTAAGATAACATCAGAGATACATTCTCTCATATAGATAGTTTTATTACAGTAACAATGATGTCCTAATTTAACATGACAGTTGTTATATTAGATTTAAAATCCTAGATTATCTATGGTCCTATTTATAGATATATATATATATATACAACACTCAAGGAGTTGGTAGGTCATTCCCCCTCCTATATTAAAAACACACAACACTTTATAAACATAATCAAAGACATCATATTAGAAAAAGATGATTTATTAGTCAGTTTTGACGTCTTTGCCCTCTTCACGAATGTCCCAATCAATGACACAATCCTTCTTTTACAGGACAAATTCCCTCCTGACATCACAGAGCTCTTTGCACATGTATTACATTCTGGTTATTTTGTGTGGCAAAATGCTTTCTACCTACAAAAAGAAGGCACAGCCATGGGCTCATCATTATCCCCCCCCCATTGCTAACTTCCACATGGAATATTTTGAGCAACGTGGTCTAGTTCCTCTCCTTTAAAACACAAAGTCTGGCTTAGATACATTGACGATGTTTTCACTATCTGGGCACCAGACATTAGACACTTTCCTCAGTCACCTAAACAAGCAACACAAATGCATATAGTTCACAATCGAGATTGAAAAGCAGAACACACTTCCATTTCTAGATGCACTTGTCACACGTCTTCCTTCTGGCAGTCTTTCCTTCACTGTTTACCAGTATGACATATACTGTCAATATATACATATAAACTCCTACCACCAACCAACACAAAAACTAGGTGTCATATAAGAAACAAGGCAGATGAGATGGTTGCATTAATTGCATTTGCTCACCCAAAGATTGTCAGAATAAGTGAGACATGGTTGGAAGAGGACGACATCCTGACAGGAATAGAGATGGAAGGATACGATGTGTTTCGTGAGGATAGATGGGATAAAAAGGGAGGGGGGGAGTGCTATTGATAATAGAGAAAGAGTTATGTCCATACAAAGTAGAGATGCAAGAGAGAAATAGTGCCTATGATTTCGATGCATCAGAGATAGCGGTGAATGGAATCAAATACTTGGTTGGATGTTGTTATAGACAAGGTAATGTGGATGGAGGTGATAATGAAATGTATAATCAAATTACCCAAGCAAATAAGAAAAGGTTGATTATTATGAGCGATTTTAATTATGGCAATATAGACTGGAATGATGAGATAGCAACTGGAAGTAAAGAAAATGAGTTTCTTGAGTTTTTGAGGGATAACTACCTCAGACAGTATGTAACAGATGGAACGCGAGGATTGAGGGTCTTGGATTTGGTCATCTCATCAGAGGATGTAATTATAAACGAGGTGTCATTTCATCCACCAATTAGTGAGATGACCATGAGGTGATTACCTGGGTGGTTACCGGCAGTGTGAGGACCTTTGTGAGAAAAGGGTATATGTGGAACTACAAGGGGGTGGGGATTATGAAGACCTCAGGAGACAGCTTGTGGGAGGAGCATGGAATGAGGAGTTACCTAGAAAAGAGATCAATGTAGCTTGGGGGATTATCAAAGACTATCTAGTAGATGCAATGTCTAAATGTATTCCAAGGGTGAGAAGATTAAATAAGGTAGGTGCGAGATGGATGAATAAAGAGATTAAGCATGCAATACAGAGAAAGAGGGCATTGTGGAGGCAGCACAAGAGAAGTGGAAATAACCAATTCCATGAGGTCTACAAAGACCAGGCAAAGAGGGTGACTTGGTTGGTGAGTGTAGCTAAAGAGAGAGGTATGAACAGCAGTTAGCTAATGAAGCCATAAAGAATCCTAACGAGTTCTTTCGATATGTAGCCAGCAAAAGAAAGAATGATTATGGAAGGATGACATTGATAGGAGAAAATGGTATAAAAACAGCTGTTGCGGAATGTGTGGTGGAGATACTTAATGAGCAGCTCATAAAGGTCTTTCAATCTTGTGAATGTGACTTCATGGAGAGATTAAGAGCAGCAGCAGATGATGGGGAGGAGAGACTGACAGTAAGTGAGCAAGAGGTGTATGGGGAGTTGAGTAAACTAGATGTTAATAAGGCTGTGGGACTTGATAATATATCACCACCATATTTGAATGAATTGAGTGATTGGGCACGGAAATGGGGATGTGAGTTCAATGTTGCAAAATGTAAGGTTTTAAAATTTGGAAAACAAAGATGGGATGCAGAATTTATGCTTGGTGAGGATATATTGTTGGAGGTGGAAGAAATCAGAGATCTGGGGGTGATAGTGGATTAGGATCTGAAATTTAGGGGACACATAGCCAAAATTGTGAAGATAACACAAAGGCTTCTGGGAATGATGCAGAGAACACTGACTTGTAGAATTGGGAGATTCTTGTTCCGTTGTATAAGGCTTTGATTAGGCCACACATGAACTATTGTGCCCAGATTTGGTCACCTGGTTTTCAGAAGGATGAAGAGATGTTGGAAAGGGTCCAAAGGCGACTGACTATGGTAGTTTCTGACGTATGGAATGTTGAGTATGAGGAAAGATTGAGAAAATGTAATCTTCAGAGTCTGGTGGACAGGAGGAAGAGGAGGGGAAGATATGATAGTGACTTACAAGTTGGTAAGGAGTTGTTATAGGATCAATGTTGGAGAAGTTCTACAGAAAATTGTGGAAGATTGGAGGAGAACCAGAGGTCATCCCTGGAAACTGTATAAAGAGAGTGTGAGTAGAGGAGTGATAGGCAGGTTTTTTTCATGCAGAGTTGTATATGATTGGAATGCCTTGCCTGAGAGTGTGGTGTGTGCAAGGAGTCTGAATGTATTCAAGCCACGGTACGATGAGCTGTGTGTGTGATAAAAGGACCTCCCAGATGAGTCTTTGACTCCATGAGATCTTGGGGTAATAATAATAATAATAATAATAATAATAATAATAATAATAATACTCTAAAAAACAGGGCTTTGAAGATTTTCTCTGATGAACAAGCCCCTAAAGATGAATTTAAAGTTATCAGCAATACTTTCCTAAAAAATGGTTATAGTCAAAATACTATCAACAAAATTCTCTACGAGACCTCACTTAAAAACACAGACTACACTAAAACTGTAACCATTCCATACATTAAACGGATATCAGATAAAATAAACAGAATACTACAGAAATACAATTTTAAAGCCACCTTTAAACCTCCTGCAAAATTAAAGAGCTTACTCAACTCATCCAAAGACCCACTCCCTCCACTAGCCCACACTGGAGTATACGATATTTATTGCACCTGTAATCTACTCTGTATAGGGGAAACAGGACGCACAATTCCAATCAGACAAAAAGGAACATAAATGACACATTAAATATAATAACTTAGTGTAGCTGGCCTTTCTGATCATGCCCTGAACACTTTACATAAAACTGACTGGAAATGCACCAGTTGTTTACATCAAACAACTGGGATCAAAACATGGTATGAACATAAATTTAAGGAAGCCTGTGAGATTCTTATCAACCACCCTAATCTTAACTATAATGATGGTCTAAAAATCCCAAGAATTTTTAAACCATCATTATGTCCTATTTATAGTCAACTCCCTAAGAGTTGACAAATAGGGCCATAGATAATCCAGAATCTTAAATCTAATATAACAATTGTCATGTTAAATTAGGACATCATTGTTACTGAATTACATTTCCCACACTATGTGTGAAATGTAATTCAGCTTGTCTCTGTATATATGTGTATACTCCAGATGATGACCTTAATATGAAGGTCAAAATGTCTGAAATTAAAGCAGTTATTTATAACATGGTTGTAGTCCATAATTTGTCTAAAATGAGATTTTGTCTCTCCTTGTTGAAGGTGCACAATATAAGAGAGGTACATGATTTCTGTTTGATTTTTTCATTTCCTAGTATAGCTCTTTCTATATTGAGGAACCTAAATAATGAATAATAAAACATGTATAAGTGAAAGTTACTAGTATAGAAGGTGTATCTTTTCCTCACTTCCCACAAGTGAAATTTTAGTTAATTTATAATGAACATCTGGATTTTGTCAAGTTTGCTGACTTGTCAGGGAAATTGTAAATATATCACTTCTCCAGCTATTAATGGTTAGAATTCTTGTTTTTTCACAAAATCTTATTCAAATTTTTGTGGCCAGAGGACAGCTATAAGCAGAATGTTCTGAAGTGTCTATATTTTGACATATAAAGGATCACTAAATCCAAAGTATTCGGATTCAGTGTAATTTGAATAATGCTGATGAACTGCATCTAAATAGTTTTGGTATTAGGTGTCTAGGGAGCTTTGTTCACTGAGCATGCGGAAGCACAAATTCAGTAAAACTTAAGCCGTTAGGGTGAAAGCAGGTGAGTTTGTGTGAAGGCACCGATGAGTTGAGTGAGTGTGAGAGTGTCCAAGTGCAGAATCTAGTCTCTCAAGCAAAAATAATGAATAAGGTAGTCATTTCAGGAAGTAAAGGTGTGTGTGGGAGCCTAAAGGGATGTGGCAATTTCTATATACTAATGCCAGAAATATCAGGAATGAGAGGGATGAGCTTTTAGCATCGGTTACTGCAACCTTGTCAAAACTTATAGGCATTAGTGCGACTTGGCTAACAGCAGATGATGTAATTACAGGAAAAGAATGTGAAGGGTTTAGTATTTTCAGAAAACACAGAGAAAATAGGAAGGGACAGGGGGTACCGCAGAGAATAGGAGATGGGTGGGAGACTGGCAGTTGATTTGAAGTGGTCTGGTGTGAGATCAAGGCCAGTAAGACAAAATATACAGTTGGTTGTTGCTAGAGGCCAGGAAGTTCCATGAATTATCTGAAGACATACATCAGCAAATTAGTACAATGAGTACAGGTTGAGTGATTATTATGGTGGACTTCAACTATGGAGATATAGACTGGAAGGAAGAAAGATCATATGGCAGGAAGGAAATGGAATTTATACATTTATACACCTACCGAGAGATAATTACTTCAGGCAGCCTGTGATGGAGGAAACAAGAGGGGAGCGAGAGTACTGGACCTGGTCTAGGATCAGAAGAGCTATCCATAACCAAGGTGGTCTTGACTTGGAAGATTGAAAAACATGAGGAATATTCTGTCAAGAAAGGGTACCTGTAGAAGTACAAGGCAGATGCATAGGAGGAAGCTAAAATCTATGTCATAGCATAAAACACTGCAGGGTAAAAATGTTAATAGCGCATAGGAGTTAGTTAAGGGTCATTTATAGGAAGCAATATTAAACAATATTAATCAGATAAAATTAGATGGATGAGTAATATCATTAAACATGAGCTGCAGAACAAATACCATGGAGGGTATATAAGAAGAAAGTGACCAGCAAACTCATGAACAGTACCAGGTTCAGGAAAGAAAGGTGACAGTATGGCAAGGAAGGCAAAATCAGATTACGAGAAGAATCTAGCCTAGCAGGCCAAAGAAAATCCCAAAGAGTTCTTTTGTTATGGGGCAAGTAAGTGGAAGAATGACTCTGGAAGATTAACTTTAATGAGTGATGATAATCACAAGGCGACAGAGGCAGATAAAATAGTTGAGATACTGAGCGATCAATTTACAAGGGTATATCATCCAAGTGAGGTTACTGCTTTAACATATGTGACAGACTTTGATGTGAGAACAGAGGTGGATGAATTAGAGGTTCTCAGAATATATTGCAGAATCTCAATGTAAATACAGCTGTAGGATTAGATGGGATATTAGCTAGGCTTTTGTGAGAATATGCAAGGGAACTGGCAATGCCTCTGACTAGGCTCTTTAATTCAAGTCTTGGCTCTGGTAGTGTTGCAAAGGAGTGGAAAGATGGCAAAACAATTTCCTTTTATAAGGGAGGCTCTAAGCCTGCAGCAGCAAATTATAGACCAATCAGTATCTCAGGTGTGATGGTAAAAGTACTGGAAAAATTGGTTAAAAAGAGAATTCAAGAATGGGTGAATAAAAATATGATACTCTATGAGGAGCAACATGGCTTTGTGAACAGTGAGCCACGCCTTAGTAATTTACTAACTTTTTATAATAGAGTAGCAGCTGAGTTGGATAAAGAGATCGTGGATTTTGCAAAGGTATTTGATAGAATACCACATGGAACTCTGTTACACAAATTTGAAAAAATGGGAATGGATGTGACACTGGTTATGTGGATAAGAGGGTGGCTGCTTGACAGATATCAAGAAGTGGTATATGGAGATGCAGAATCAAGGTGAAAGCAGGTGACTAGTGGTGTGCTGCAAGGTTCGGCTGGGACCACTACTGTTCATTTTGTACATAAATGTTATAGGAAATAACCCGAAAGGAAATATTCAATTGTTTGCTGATGATGCAAAATTAGGTAGAGTAATAGTTAATCAAGGTGATGTGGAGAGCTTGCAGAATGATTTAAATAGGCTTTCAGTATGGGCAAAAGTTAATGGATTTCAGTTGAATGTGGAGAAATGTAAAGTTATGCATTTTATGATGAACAGATTACAAGCTGTGTGCTCCAGGAAATAGATGAAGCTGGAAATTTAGGGGTAGTGGTAGACAGAGAGTTAAAGTTTAGAGGATATATTGCTAAGGCTGCTAATGTAGCCCATAAGATTACTTGGCTATTGAAGAAACAACAAGTAGAGATAAGGAAGTTATTCCTCTTTATAAGGCCTTGATACGTCCACACCTGAATTACTGTGCTCAGGTCTGGGTTTTTTGGGGATGAAGAAGCAGTGGAGAAGATTCAGAGGCAAGTGACCAAGATAGTGAGTGGTCTGGGGGATGTTTCCTATCAGGATAGATTGAGAGTGTATGGATTGCAGAAATTGGTTGGTAGGAGAAAAAGAGGAGATACGATAGAAACATTTAAGTTGCTTAAAGGGTTTTATAGGACTGATGCAGGGGAAATGTTTCAGCACTTGGTTAGAGGGGGGCCAGAACAAGGGATCATCCCTGGAAGTTGAATAAAGGTGTGGTAGTAGGGGTGTGAGGACTAGATTTTTTGTTTGGAGAGTTGTGAATAAGTGGAATGAGTTGCCAGTGTCAGTTGTGAGTGCTTCATCTGTTAATGGGGTCAAGGAGAGGTGTGGTAGACTGTGTGGATAGTTTGGGTCTCCTGATGAGTCTTCGGACTCCATAGAGGTGCCCATACACTAATAATAATAACAATAACAATAATATTCAGGTATTAATTCTGCTTCAGGACCGTATAGTTTGCTGTTTCGAGGAAGCAGAGATTTTTAACCTAAAATAACAGAGTTGGTCTGGATGATTGACCATAATAATTTTCTGATGCTACAAACTGTGTTGCTTATGAATCTGTATTTGAGGGCTGGCAGATCATACCCACCTGAAATTATTATTATTATCATAAGAGGTACACACTGTTACACAAAATGCCCAAACTATGCTTTAAACTCATTCAATGTATCCACATTCACCAAAATGTCAAGCAATGCATTCCACTCACAACCATACTCCATGCAAAGAACCTGCTTCTTATTCCCCTGCTCACACTCTTCCATTGATGCTCCCTTGTTCTATCCCCCTTCTCTATTCTATGAAACATTTTTCCACATTAACCCAGTAACAACCCTTTACCAACTTAAATGTCTCAATGAAATCTCCTCTTTTCTTCATATTCAGAGGCGCTGCATACTGCACTCCCTCAATCTGTCTTCATATCCCACATTCCAAAGACCAGTTACCACCTTTATGAATATTCTCTGGAATTTTCTAACATATTCTCATACATGAAAACAGATTACCCCTATGTCTGTGCAGACAACCATATGAGGCTTGAACAAGGTCTTATACAATGAAAATAGAACCTCTTTATTTCTGCATGTTAAGGACCTCTGCATTATTGCCATAATCTGATGTGATAACTTCACATGTGCAAATACACTAAACTAGCTATATACAATACAGCATTTTGATCAATTTTAGCTTTGAAATCAGAAAGTCAGGTCTGAAATGAAACAATAGATCAGAGACTACAGATCATGTATATGAAAGTTCTATAAAAATTAGAGAATAAACAGATGACATCAATGATAGAATCATATTAGAAATTAAGATTTTGATGCCATCTCTTCATTCGGATCCAAGCATGATCTGTAGAACGAAGAATGGCATCAATATCTTTGTCAGCATTTAATTTGTCATTAAACATGTGCCTAAATAGCTTGAATATTTTACTTATACCATAGGTTCCCATATGTAGTTGAGGTTTTCAATTTTGCTGCCTATTTTCACAGTTTTTTTTTATCATTTTTTTATTGTTGATTTTCATGCCATATTTGTTACAGATTTAATACTCAGATAAAGTCTTAGAGACTTGAACTGGACTTGTTTAATAGTAAAACATCGTTTACACGAAGTAAAGAGATTTAATATATTTGATTTCAATGTCAGTAGTGCCACTTTCTTTGCTAATGTGATCCATATAGATGATGTAACCCATCTAGATTATTAAATCTACTCATACAGTCCTTGTTAGCAATTAATACTGTTAATAAGGACTGTGTAAGCAGAACTGATCTCAGGTGGAGGTCCCTAAACAGAATGGAAGAGGAATGAAAATTAAAACAGGTGTTTGATGCTATGATGGCAAAAAAAAAAGACCCAGAGGAAGACCAAAATCTAGACAGACTGATGCAGTTAGAAGTGCTCTAGAACAGCACTTCCCAAACTGTGGGTCACAGTCCCCTTGGGGGCCATTAGTTTTGTTGAGGGGGGGCCGTGGTTTTGTAATGAAAATAATGAAAACAAATTTAAAATGTTTTTAAGACTAAGTGTGCCATGTCAAATGTGTATGTAATATGCTAAAAATGTAATATTTGCATTTGATTTTTGCAATTTTCGCTGTGTATGTTTTGTATTGAATATAAATACAATAAATATTATAATAATATATGTCTGTATTACGATTTTTTTTTTTTTGATGGGGGGCGTGAAATATTTAAATTTTTCCAAAGGGGCCTTTGCATCCATAAGTTTGGGAAGCACTGCTCTAGAAGACTAATACAATGTTTGATTTATGATGGATAACAGACTAATGTGAGGAAAATTACTGATAGGAAGTGAGTAGTAATCTAAACTGTTAATGTTATTAAGCAAATAACATAGAAGAAAACAGTATAAGGTTTCATTTGGCATTAATAATTGTTTTGTTGCTTGGCTATTAAACTATTACTGTATTGCAACACAATTCAAAACCACTGGCCTGTGTAGCTCAGTGGAAGTAATGCTTTCATCCTCTGCACTAGGTTGCCTGAAGACAGACTTAAGTTAAAGTCTAGTCACCAACTGGGGGAATATTTTCTTTCTTTGACTGGTGCCTGAGTTAGTCAATCTCTGTCATGGCAAGAGGATTTTTTTTTTCCTGGAAACTCAGGTTTTTCATCCTGTAACCTTAAGAAAATTAACTGTAGAACTCACATTATTTCAGACAATAACACATCCTGTTAGAGTTAGGTGATGCCATCTCTACCAAGAGATGGCAGCACTTGCTTGTCAATCTCTTCATTGGCTGCTGCCTATAATTAGTGATAGTCATGGGCCAGCTATCTCTGATTGGCTACCAGTGGAGATTGAACTGCCCACTCAGTCTCCAAAAGCTAGATAGGGTTAAAAAACCTCGCCTACGCCTTATAAGGGAATAAAAGGCATTAGCTGATTATTTATTATTTCAAAACCACCTCCAATAACTGTCATGACTAAATATCTGCTGGTGATTGGAATTCACTGAATACTTGACCTTGTGTATTTGGAATTTACATAATTATATTTAAATTATGTGATTGATGATCATGATTTGTAACATAAATGATTAAAACTGAAAATTTGTTTAATGCACAATGCTATTCAATAGTGAGTGGTTTGTAACAAGATTGGCATGCAATATATTTTTAAATTGGAATTAAATGAGATAGAAAATATTAAAACCAAATGAAGCTTGCAATATGCCACAATTACAGAATACGCTTGAAAGTTCTATGTATTACATTTATAGAATATACTCTGTCAGTATTTAATCTGATATATATTTTTAATGTAGTATTATTACCTGAAGCCCCATCCGAATAATAATCCCTAGGACAGAAGATGCAGGTAGATTTATTTGAATATTCCATTCCAGGATTGCATGGAGGGCAAGGTATTTTTTTTCCTGAAGGAGGTAGTTTTGCAGCTTTTGGAACATCCAACCTGCAAATTTTCGGCCGAATCCATTTATAATAAACTTGTGTCTGTTTATTTTCATCACACTGAGTATGGAGCTCAAAATAATCATGTTTAGTGCATGGTGGGCGAGTTAGACATGAAGATGATCCTCTAGCTGTATGAAATGGCAAATAAGAATTCATTAAATTAGTTATATATGGGATATCTCTTATTACTCGGTTACATAAGAGTTGATTCACAGAGATTATATAAACAGCAATCACATTACGATCGATTTGAAGTAATAACTTACGTGAATATTGAAAACTGTCATTACATCGAAGGCACTCTGATGCTCCTCCAGCAGAATAGGTATTCTCAGAACAAGCTGTACAATGTTTAGCTCTCTCACCACTATATGTACCACGCTTACAAGGTGTGCATTCTGATGTGTATGCAACTCCTGAAATTTTAAGAGAGTATATAACACTATTAATTAAATCACATAAAAATTCGGACATTTGTCAGTCTTTTTAAAAATGTTTTAAATACATTGTCTGTAATACAATTTAAAATTTTCTTCATATAGAAAGTCTCTGCAAATTTAGACTACTTCCTGAAATGTAAAACCTAATATTCTTCTGTTTCTGTCATCTATAGATTCACTATATTATTATTACTATTATTATAATTATTATAATGTAACACCTCCAGGGAGTCTAAAGACTCATCGAGGGAGGGCATCTGCTCTACAACTCTCCGTCTCCACCAATCACAACTACCTTCATCATCTACACCAACACCATCTACCTCCAACCACCACCACTAGTATTTTTGCAGACAGTCACAAGTATCCACACCCACAGCAGGATTCAAACCTGCAGCCTTCTGGCTGAAGAGCAGATACACTAACCACTCGGCCAATGCCTAAAAGGATGATGGAAGGGTGGTATAATAATAATATTTTTTGCTTTGAAAGAGAAAAAGTATGACTGAGGCCAGAGGAGGAGCTCAGGTGCAATTTAGGTTTCTCTGAAATATAAGTGTAATCTGAAAGTGAGTGTTGTCCCACTAGTTATTACTTATTTCAACACAGTGTATATGATTTAGCATATCAATGTATGATTTAAAAATATAAGTTCACGTTTTACACACACACACACACACACATAAATATAATGTGTGTGTGTGTGTGTGAATGCGCAATTTTTCAAGCAACATATTACTTTTCATTTGGCAAACTACTAACCGTACAAATTACAAATCTGTCCAGCATCGAAAACTGCACTCAAATATGTAGTAATGTACATAAGACCACTCTAAAAATTCTTGATGCTGTTCAGAAGAAGGTAATTTGACTAACAGATGATCCATCTTTCTCACATGCTAATTAAAATATTCCTGAGCAATTACAATGCTTCTCTAATAGGTTCTATTCCCTTCTATGAACAGCCTTTCTTAATTCCTGTTTTAATCCATTCGTAAACTTATAAGATATCATCCTATTCATAATTCAACATCTGACTGGGAAATGTCAAAATTGTGAACTATTATAGTCAGACTATCATAATACTGATAAACAGATTCCTAACAGTTATGAATCTTCCATAAGTTTGGACCAATATCCAATCATCTGGAAAACTTTTATTTATCTATCAGTGAAGACTTAAATGTTTCATAACAAGGGATTTGCCTTAATCTCCTTAAGCTATTAGCAAACCATCTTGCCTTGCCCTCAAGCTTTGATTTTAAACCTACTAAAAATTTGGTTTTAGATATCAACCTCCAAGAAAAATAATATAACATATGAGTTTATTTACTGATTGTGTGAACTCTCAGTTCTGTAAAGCAATGCTACCATCACCTATACCGACATTCACAGGTAACTGTATTGCCATTTTTGCAATGACAACGTAAAAATAACGTTAGCTCACACAAAATATGATATATCTTACTTAGGAGCAATTCAGACATAGCTTATAATCGAACTAATCCCCCGATTTTTGCAATGACAACGTAAAAATAACGTTAGCTCACACAAAATATGATATATCTTACTTAGGAGCAATTCAGACATAGCTTATAATCGAACTTCTTTATTTATGGCATCTGAAATATAACTACACTGTAAACTGCACCATTTTGTGTAATGATGAATTAACAAATTTATTTATTTTTGGTGTATTCTGCACAATAAAACACTAACCAGGTTCATCCTTAGTAAAGGCTATTATTGATCTCAGATTTGAGTGCTGAATTCAATATGAAGAAATCTTATCTTTATCAAATTGAAGTCAGAAATTACTCCAACTATATGCAAAAACAAAAATCATTTAATCAACCAAATATTATTATTATTATTATTATCCCAAGATCTCATGAGGTCAAAGCCTCATCTGGGAGGTCCATTTATCTCTCTCTCTCTCTCTTTCACTCACTCACTCACACACACACATACACACACAGCTCATCATATTGTGCCTTGAACAGATTCAAACTCCTTGCAGACATCACACTCTCAGGCAAAGCATTCTAATCATTCACAACTCTGCACAAAAAAAAAAACTGCCTCTCATTCCCCTACTCATACCCTCTTTATACAGTTTCCAGGGATGACCTGTGGTTCTCCCCCGATCTCCCATTATTTTCTGTAGAACTTCTCCAGCACTGATCCTATAACAACCCCTTACCAACTTGTCTCTATCGTATCTCCCCTCTTCCTCCTGTCCACCAGACTCTGCAAATTACATCTTCTCAATCTTTCCTTATACTCGACATTCCAGAGGTCAGAAACTACCTTAGTCAATCGCCTTTGGACCCTTTCCAACATCTCTTCAACCTTCTGAAAAACAGGTGACCAAATCTGGGCACAATAGTCCATCTGTGACCTAATCAAAGCCTTATACAATGGAACAAGAATCTCTCTACTTCTACACATCAATGTCCTCCGCATCATTCCCAGAAGCCTTTGTGTTGTCTTCACAATTTTGGCTACATGTCCCCTAAATTTCAGATCCTTATCCACTATCACCCCAGATCTCTTATTTCTTCCACCTCCAACAATATATCCTCACCAAGCATAAATTCTGCATCCCATCTTTGTTTTACAAATTTTAAAACCTTCATTTTGCAACATTGAACTCACATCTCCATTTCTGTGCCAATTACTCAATTTATTCAAGTCTTCTTGTAAGGCCACAACATCTTCACTGCTCCTCATGGTTCGTCCCAACTTTGCATCATCTGCAAACAACTGAATATCTCCATCCAAATCTTCACCTATATCGTTAATATATAAATTAAACAGTAATAGCCCTAAAACAGCCCCTGAGGCACTCCACCAGTGACTTTCCTTTTCTTGGATAATGCTCCCCCATACACAATCTGTTGATACCTATCAAACAGCCAGTCTCCAATCCAATGCACTAATCTAATATCCAACCTCATCTGCTCTAGTTTGACTATCAATTTATCATAAGGTACTCTGTCAGCGAAATCTAAGTATATTACTGTGTATCCTTCTCCTCTGTCCAAGGAAGCGATAACTTTATTGTAATAAGTAAGTAGCTTACTAAAACATGACCTCCCTTTAGCAAATCCATTCTGTCCATCAAAGATAATACCATTGTTTTCAACCCAACTCTGGATCCTAGTTTTCACAAGCTTCTCCAACAACTTAATCACAGCACCTGACACACAGATAGGCCTATAGTTTGATGCTTCAGTTCGATCACCTCCTTTATGAAGTGGCACAATCTTGCCGTCCTTCCACTCCTTCGGCACTTGACTGAGTGCACGACTCGTATTAAAAAAATATGTCAAGACAGGTGTCAACTCCCTGGCACATTCCTTCAGAATACGTGGTGATATATTATCAAGTCACACAGCCTTATTAATATCTAGTTTACTAAACTCCCCATACACCTCTTGCTCACTTACAGTCAGTCTCTCCTCCCTGTTAACAACTGCTCTTAATCTCTCCATGAAGTCACATTCACAAGATTGAAAGACCTTTATGAATTGCTCATTAAGTATCTCCACCACACAATCTGCAACAGCTGTCTTTATACCATTTTCTCCTATCAATGTCATCCTTCCATAATCATTCTTTCTTTTGCTGACTACATATCGAAAGAACTCCTTAGGATTCTTTTTGGCTTCATTAGCTAACTTCTGTTCATACCTCTCTTTAGCTACACTCACCAACCAAGTCGCCCTCTTTGCCTGGTCTTTGTAGATCTCATGGAAATGGTTATTTCCACTTCTCTTATGCTGCCTCCACAATGCCCTCTTTTTCTGTATTGCATGCTTAATCTCTTTATTCATCCATCTCACGCCTACCTTATTTAACCTTCTCACCCTCGGAATACACTTAGACATGGTATCTACTAGATAGTCTTTGAAAATCCCCCAAGCTGCATTGATCTCTTTTCTAGCTAACTCCTCATTCCATGCTACATCCACAAGCTGTCTCCTGAGGTCTTCATAATCACCCCCCCCCCCCCTCCTTGTAGTCCAACATATACCCTTTTCTCAAAGAGGTCCTCACACTGCTGGTAACCACCCAGGTAATCACTCTCACCAATTGGTGGATGAATTGACACCTCATTTATAATTACATCCTCTGATGAGATGACCAAATCCAAGACCCTCAATCCCTGTGTGCTCTCTGTTACATACTGTCTGAGGTAGTTATCCCTCAAAAACTCAAGAAACTCATTTTCTTTACTTCCATTTGCTATCTCATCATTCCAGTCTATATTGCCATAATTAAAATCACCCATAATGATCACCCTTTTCTTATTTGCTTGGGTAACTTGATTATACATTTCATTATCGCCACCATCCACATTACCTGGTCTATAACAACATCCAACTAAGTATTTGATTCCATTCACCTCTATCTCACACCATGCTGCCTCAAAAACACTGGCACTGTTTCCTCTTGCATCTCTACTTTGTATGGACATAACTCTTTCTCTATCATCAATAGCACTCCATTTACTATTATTTACAGTAATTATATACAATTCCATCAGAAAACAAAATACATGCAAATCATTAAACTAAATTAATAATAAATCACTCTTAGATACTTCCTTTCAAATTAAACTGCACAACAAATAAAGATGGTAGGGTAGTAAGCTCAAATGTAGTGGAAGGAGTGAACTATATTATAAGAAATATGAATAAGAGTAAGTAAAAAGTGGTCAAACTAATGTAAATGATGAGGCGATGGATGAGGAGAGAAACAGTCTGCTTACACAGTGTCCATCAGAGAACAAAATGTGTGTTTGAGCAACTAGAGAAATGGCTGGCATTTGCACAGCAGGTGGGAGAATGAAAGGAAAACTGAATCGGAAGCATATCAAATTGTGAAAAACTGGGATTAAGCAAAAGGTATTGTATGCAGATTTGATGATAAGATATGTACTTAACGAGAAAGTCACAATAACATGTTTCCCAGGTGCAAAGATCAAGAATATCAATGAAGCTATTAGTTTGCAGAAGGGAAGAAGTGAAATAGTTGATTGCAATGGCAAGCACAAATGAATTTAAAAGGTGAGAAATAAGCTTTGAGAGAGGATATGATGAAAGAGGTAAAAATGAAAAGTGGAAAAGTAAATATTCTGAGTCTGCTGCCACAGTATGGAAGGAGTGAATTGAGAAGGGCCATGGATGCTAATGAGTCAATGAGAAAATTGTGCAGGAGGACTGTGCAGTTTACAGATTAATGGAGTGAGTTAGATGGACAGTATGAACATGCATATGCCTAACAGACTGCATTTGAATTTTGAATGGTTTTAGAGTTAGATGTTTACAGAGAATGTTGCTCAGTGAAAGGTTGGAAGTGCAAATTCAGGGAAATTAAACTGTACTGGGGAATGGGAAGAATGCAATCAAATAAAAAGCATATATCTAGCCACCTCTGAAACAAATGAGGATGAGTAAATAAAAAAATTACCATGAACAGATGGGTTCAGTTTCCTGAAAGTGAAATTATCAGAATGAAAGATTTAATGAATCAGTTATTGAAAATGTAAAATGAAATGAGCAAAGGGGGAAATAGTGGTAATAGTTATGAGGCAGTGTGGTATAATGTGGTGGTTGAGAGGAAGGCGAATTTAGTTGGATGTTGCTATAGGCCTAGGAATGTGGAAGGTGGTGATGAAGAAATGTAGAAACAACTTAGATTAGTGAACAAAGGAAGGGTAATTATTATGGGTGATTTTAATTATGGTGGTATAAATTGGAACGAAGAGATAGCATCTGGGAATAAGGAAAATCAATTTCTTGAGTTCTTGAGAGATAACTCAAGCAGCTGTAAAGAAGGGCACACGAGGATCAAGAGTTCTAGATTTCATAATTTCATCACAGGATGTAATTGTTAGAGGGGGGGGGGGGGCTTCACATTTTCCTCTAGTTAGTGAAGGTGATCATGAAGTAATCACCTGTGTCGTGGCTAGTCATATGCAGACTTTTGTGAGGAAAGGATATATGTGGAATTATAAGGCTGGTGAATATTACAAGCTTAGGAGACAACTTAGAGCTAAACCTGGAATGAGGAGTTGAGTGGTAATGAAATAAATGCCGCATGGGAACTGACAAAGAAATACATAACAGCATCAATGTACGACTATATTCTGAAGACCAAAAGGTTGAATAAGGGTGTAAAATGGATAAATGTGGAGCTTAAACATGAAATATGGAAAAAGAAGGTACTTTGGAGGAGGAAGAACAAGATGAATAATGGTAACAGTCACATAAAGAGTAAAAAGAACAAGACAGGAGAGTGACTCAGTTAGTAAGGAAAACAAAAGTACAGTATGACTAAAAATTGGCTGATCAGGCAAAATAAAACCTACAGAGTTTTTTAGATATGTGGCAAGTAGAAAGAAGAATGATCATGGTAAGATGAAGTTAAAGGATGAAAGTGGTCGAATAGTAACTGATGCAGAAGACAGTGTTGAAGTATTCAGTGATCAATTTATAAGGGTATTTTCATCCTGATCAGGGTGGAATCATGAGGAACTTAAGTGTAGAAGACATAGGAGAGGATGGCTTAATTGTGAGTGAGCAAGAGGTATTTAAGGAAATAAACTTGATGTCAATAAGGCAATAGGATTTGATGACATATCACCACGCATCTTAAGGGAAATTTCCTGTTTAATAAGAGTCTTGCAACAGCACAAGTTCTAAGGGAGTGGAAAGAGGATAAAATTGTTCCACTGCAGAAAGGTGGTGATAAAGCTGTAGCTTCAAATTATAGGCCAGTCTGTATATCTGGAGTTGTTGTGATGGTCCTGGAGAGATTGGTGAGAAGTAGGATACAGAAATGGGTTGATAACAGCAGTATTCTCTGTGGTTATCAGCATGGGTTTGTTAAGGGGAGATCATGTTTCACTAACTTACTTATGTACTATGAAAAGTGACAAATACCTTGGACAGGGGAGATGCATATACAGTGGTATACTTACATTTTGAAAGGCCTTTGATAGATTGCCACACGATAAGCTTTTAAATAAATCGAAACAGATGGGATCGGATAACAGATTTCTGAGTTGGATCAGTGACTGGCTGTCAGATAGGTATCAGAAAGTTATATGGGTGCTGTGCAGTATCCTGAAAAAAAGAAAGGTAACTAGCGGTGTGCCGCAGGGGTTAGTTTTGGAGTTTTGTTTTTCTGGAGGTAAAATGAATAGAGTGATTGAGGTGTTGGATATGAGGAGTAAGCAAGCAAAAGAGTTGGTAGTGGTAATAGGGACAAATGACTTTACTGGGAACAAGGAACATGTAAGATTGTATATAAAGAGGTTTTGAGAAGGATAAAACATAATAGTGTGAGAGGAAAGTAAGTTAGTGTGTTGCCTAGGTATAACAGTGATGAAAGGTGGAGAGAGAGAGAGAGAGAGCAAAGATCGGAAATAATATGTTAGTGGAAATGTGTGAGGAGAAAGGAGTGTAGTTTATTAATGTGTGGAATGAGTTTGAAGGATGAACTGAACTGTGTAAGAGTGATGGACTGTATTTGAATGATTTTGGTGTTTGTCATTTTGAAAGACCACTGCTAGAAGGTAGATAAATTAGTGCAGAAAATGAATCTGATCACATAAGAAGCAATGTGAAAGAGCAGGAAAGTAAGGAAGGATCTTTGAAGTGGTGGTTATGAATGAAAAAGTGGGTAGCATGAGCATATAGAATGAGAGAACTAGTGTGCAAGACAAACAGAGAAACGGCAAGGCTCAGAGTGGAAAGGGGAACACAGCGTGAGAAAGGTTGATGCTCCAAGAGGTTGCAAATGCATGTGTAGACAAAAAAGGGAAGGGGATGACCTGGGATGAAATGAAAACAGTTGGATTCAAAGAGAGTTCTAAGATGAATAAAGAGAAAAAGAAATGGCTCGAGTTAAAATTTGGGAAACAAAGATGGGATGACAAATTTATGCTTGGTGGGGATATCTTGTTCAAGGTGTAGAAAATAAGAGATACTGGGGTGATAGTGGATAAGGATCTAAAATTTAGAGGACACATTGCCAAAATTGTGAGGACAACACCACAAATTCTGGGAATGATACAGAGGACTTCTAGAAGTAATGAGATTCATGTTCCATTGTATAATGCTCTAATTAGGCTACATATGAACTACTTTGCATAGGTTTGGTTACCTGGTTTTTCAAAAGGAAGAAGAGATGTTGGAATAGGTACAAAAGCAGCTGATTAAGGTTGTTTCTGGTCTCTAGAATGCCGAACATGAGGGAAGGGTGACAAGCTGTAATTTACAGAGTCTAGTGGATAGGAGGAAGAGAGGTAATATGATAGAGAACTACAAGTTAGTAAGGGGTTGTTATAGAATCAGTGTTAAAGAGGTGTTACAGAAAACGGTGGGAGATCAGGGAAGAACCAGAAGTCATCTCTGGAAGCTGTATATGGAGGGATGACCACTGGTTCTACCTTGATCTCCCATCATTTTCTATAAAACCTCTTCAACATTGATCTGGAGAGTGAGAAGCAGGTTTCTTGCATGCAGAGTTGTGAATCATTCCAATGCTTTGCCTGAGAGAGAGAGTGATGTCTGCAGAGAATTTGAGTGTGTTTAGGGCACGGTATGATGATATGACAAAAGGACTCTTAGATGAGTGTTTGACTCCATGGGGGGGGGGGTGTCTTCCTATCCTTTCCCAATGGCTTTAACAGGCCTTTAAGGCCCCCACAACCTTCCAAGCATGCTTGGATTTCGTAACCGAAGTAAAAGGATAGGATGGTCACCCCTATGCCTGTAAGTATTCTTGGCTGTATCCCTGTGTGTTCACAGAGACGGTTTGCCTGCTTGTGGGATGAAAAACCCCAGATAAATTGGCAGAAAAAACCCTGCTGTCCACGCTCAGCCATAGCCAAGACCTAACTTGGCTATGGCTGAGGAAGATCCTTAAGCTTCTCACGTCGGCGACGGGAATTGAACCCAGGACACTCCTTCCCCAGGCATATGGGGTCTTAGGGTAATAATAATAATAATTATGGAGGAAGTCACATTTAATAAGTAGTATCAGTGAAACTTGTTACAGATCCAGGAATAAACTGTTATGTTTGTATACAAATGCTAAAAGTTTAAGAAACAAGGCAAATGAAATGGTTGCATTAATTGAATCTGTTTACCCAAAAATTGTTGGAATAAGTGAAACATGGTTGGATGAGGATGCCATCCTGAAAGGAAAAGAGATGGAAGGATACGGTGTGGTTCGTAATGATAAAAAACGGGGAAAAGGGGAGGGGGGGTGCTATTAATGATAGAGAAAGAGTTATGTCCAAGCAAGGTAGAGATGAAAGAGGGAAATAGTGCCAGTGGTTTTGAGGCCATATGGTGTAAGATAAAAGTGAATAGAATAAAATACTTACGTGGATGTTGAAATAGACCTGGTAATGTGGAGAGTAGTGACCAGGAAATGTACAAGCAAATTAGCCAAACAAATAAGAAAAGGGTGCTCACATTATGGGCTATTTCAATCATGGCAATATAGAACAGGATAATGAGATAGCAACTGGAAGTAAAGAAAATGAGTTTCTCAAGTTTTCGAGGGGCAACAGCTTCAGGTAGTATGTAACAGAGGGCACATGAAGATTGAGGAGCTTGGATTTGATCATTTTATCAGAGGATGTTATTATAAATGAGGTGTCAAATCACCCTGCAGTTGGTGAGAGTTACCATGAAGTGATTACCTAGGGGTTTCCAGTAGTATGAGGGTTCTCTGTGAGGTAACTGTGGAAAGCTGGTAATTATGAAAAAGGTCAGCAGACAGCTTGCAGGTTTAGCATGAAATGAAGAGCTGGGTGGAAAGGGGACCAATCCTGCTTGGATTATATACAAGAACTATCTAGTAGAAGCAATGTCTAAATGTATTCCAAGGGTCAGAAGGTTAAATAAGGCAGGTGTAAAATGGATGAATAAAAAGATTAAGCATGCGATAAAGAGAAAAAGGCATTATGAAGGCAACATAAGAGGAGTGGTAATAATCAATTTATTTACTCTGCAAAATTTCATGTTAATAAGACTGTGGGACTTCATAATATATCACCATGTATTTTGAAGGAATATGCCAGGGAGTTGTTGGCCTTGATTCATATTAAACAACTTCACAAGTTACTTAATATGAGTCTTGCACTGGGTCAAGTTCCAAAGGAGTGGAAGGAAGGCAAGATTGTGCCACTTCATAAGGGAGGTGACAGAACTCAAGCATCAAATTATAGGCATATCCGTGTGTCAGTTGTCATGGTTAAAGGATTGGAGAGGATGGTGAGAACCAGGATCCAGAATTGGGTTGACAACAGTGGAATTATCTATGATGGACAGCATGTTTTAGTAATCTACTTACTTATTACAAAAGGTTATGGCCTCATTGGACAAAGGAGATGGATACACAGTAGTATATTTAGACTTTGCAAAGTTGATAGTCAAGCTAGAACAGATGGGGTTGGATATTAGACTAGTGCACCGGATTGGAGATTAGCAATCGGATAAGTATCATTGACTTGTGCATGGGGGAGCAATATCCCAGAAGAGGAAAGTCACTAGTAGTGCACCTCAGTAGTCTGATTTAGGTTGGAAGTTTATAGTCTGATTTAGGGCTATTGCTATTTAACATGTATGTTAATGATATTTTGGAAGATTTTGATAGGGATATTGAGTTGTTTGCAGATGACACAAAGTTGGGTGATCTATGAGGAGTAGAGCAGATGGTCTGGCCTTACAAGAAGACTTGAGTAGATTGAGCGAATGGGCACGGAAGTTGGGGATGCCAGTTTCAATGTTGAAAAACGTAAGGTTTTAAAATTTGGGAAACAAACATGGGATGTAGAATTTACATTTGGTGGGGATATGTTGTTAAAGGTGGAAGAAATAAGAGATCTTATGGTGATGGTTAATAAGGATTTAAAATTTAGAGGACACATTTCCAAAATTGTGAGGACAACACAATGAATTCTGGGAATGATACAGAGGACACTGACTTCTGGAAGTAATTAGATCCTTGTTCTATCATATAATGCCTTGATTAGGCCACATATGAACTACTGTGCACAGATTTGGTCATCTGGATTTCAAAAGGATGAGGAGATGTTGGAAAATGTCTAGAGGCAATAGACAAAGGTAGGTTCTGATCTCTGGAATGTTGAATATGTGGAGAGGTTGAGAAGGTGCAATTTACAGTCTAGTGATAGGAGGAGGTGGGATGATATGATAGAGAAGTACAAGTTGGTAAGGGGTTATTATAGGATCAATGTTGAAGAGATTTTTTCATAAAATGGTGGCAGATCAGAGGTAACCCCCTGGAGGCTGTATAAGGAGAGTGTGGTGTCAGTAAAGAATACGAATGTGTTTAAGGCACGGTATGATGAGCTGTGCATAACAAAGGGACCTCCTAGACGAGTCGTTAACTACATGGGGGGGAGGGGTCTTAGGATAATAATAATGGATGAGAGATGAGTTTCGAAAATGCGGGATCTGGTCACAGTATAGGCGAACTTAACAGTAGCGAGTTTGACTATTCTGCCTCATAAGTGATCATGAGTCTTGACCTAGGAGATTGTCAAACATGAAGAATTTCCGTTAAAAGGGATATATGTGGAATTACAAAAGCAGGTGATTATGACAAGCTGAAGAGTTAGCTTTCACCAGTACCATGTCATAAGAATTTGGAGGGAAGAGATGGTAGTGGTGGTGCATGGGAGATGGTCAAGGGGCATTTGAATCAAGGAATATCAAACTGTATACCCAGAGTCAGAAGGATAAATCAGGTAGGAGTTAGATGGATTAATAGCATCATTAAGTAGGAGAAGCATATAACATAGTTGTGGAAGGAGTATAAAGAAAAACGAAGATCAGCATAGGTGAGAAGGGTGACCTGTATGATAAGAAAGGCCAAAGCTAATTATGAGAGAAAACTAAAGGTGGAATTCAAGAGTTCTTTTGCTATGCTGCAAGTAAAAGGAAGAATGATTATGGAAGAATGACTTTAAAAAGTGGTGAAGGGGAAGAGGTAACAAAAGCAAACCAAATATTGAGTTACTGAGTGGTAATTTTGCATGAGTGTACCACCTAAGTGGTTATATTGCAATGCTAGATGTGACATTGACTGATGAGAGAACAAAGGTTGAACAAATGGAGGTGCATAAAATATCGCAGAACCTCAATATGAACACAGCCATTGGGTTATATGGCATATCAGCTGGGTATTATGAGAATGTGCAAGAGAGTTATCAGCTTCTCTGAGCAACCTGTTTATTTAAGCCTCTGTACTGGGAAAGTACCAATGCAGTGTAGAAAGCAATATACAAGATTGTTCTGAAAAGTTCTTGGCCTTGACCATAGATGGCAACACTATCAGCAAGATTTTTTTTTTTAAGTTGGTACATCTGTCATAAGCATCCATGTGAAATTGTAAGTCATTCTATCAAGCAGTTTGTTTTATACAGCTGCCTGAAGCAAAAGTGTTGTCTGTATCCCTTGAAATGGATAAAAATGAGTATTGTGCAGTTATAAAATTCTTTGTAAAAGAAGGTTTAACGGCAAAACAAATTCATTCAAAGTTCATAAAAGTTTATGGGCACTCTTCTCCTTCATTTTTGACAATTAAGAAATGGGCTGCTGAGTTTAAGCATCACCGTACCAGACATGAAGATGATCCACATGAAGGACGTCCAAAGTATAGTGGTATAAAAGTTTTACAGTGGCTGCATTGTATACTTTTGAAAGGTTGGACAGAGGAACAAATTCCTGATGATTGGAGTAGAGCTCTAATAGTACCCATATATACAAAAGGAAATAAAACTGAATGCGAGAATTACAGAAGTATTTCTCTACTGAGTGTTCCTGACAAGATCTATGGTATGCTTGAGAAACAGTTGAGAAGAATTGTGGAAGAAAATCTTGGTGAAGAACAAGCTGGATTCAGGCCAAATAGAGGCTGTCAGGATCAGATCTTCACTTTACGACAAATAGTTGAGAAAGCATAGGAATATAACAAAGATCTGTATTTAAGTTTAGTCGATCTAGAAAAGGCATATGACAAGGTGCCAAGAGAGAAGCTATTCAGTACACTACAGTTATATGGTTTAAATGGGACATTATATCGAGCAATTCTTAGTCTTTATTTGAGTTGTAAATCAGCAATTAGAATTGAACGAAGTACAGGAAGATGGTTTAATGTTAAATCTGGTGTGAGACAAGGATGTTCATTATCCCCTCTGTTATTGGAAGAGATATAAGGAGACAGGTGAAGAGCAGATGCATGAAGAATATAAGACACAGGACAGAAGAGTGACTAGTTTGGTAAGGAAGGCGAAACTGGAATATGAGAGAAGATTGGCGCTAAGATCCAAAGAAAATCCTAGAGAATTTTTTAGCTACGTGGCCAGTAAGAGGAGAAATGACTGTGGAAGAATGATATTGCGGGATAAAAAGGAATAGAGCGACTGATGCAGAGGATATAGTGGAATTGTTCAATGAACACTTTATTGGAGTATTTCATCCTGGAGGAGTC
Organism: Typopeltis vanoorti; assembly: GCF_054136105.1. Classification (NCBI taxonomy): domain Eukaryota; kingdom Metazoa; phylum Arthropoda; class Arachnida; order Uropygi; family Thelyphonidae; genus Typopeltis; species Typopeltis vanoorti. The sequence continues at coordinate 98,359,125 of NC_143551.1, read as the reverse complement.
CGTTTTAATACTACAGGGATAGGGCAGGTTCGAGGCTTAGAGGTACAGGAGGAGGAGAGTGTGTTTCAAATACTGAGTACATGGGTCTGGATGTCAGATTGGACAACTGGATTCAGGATTGGCTGTCCGATAGGTATCATTGTGTATGGTGGGATAGTTTCAAGGAGGCAGTGAGGTCCCACAGGGCTCAATACTGGGACCTATATTGTTTAACCTTTATATCAATGACATTGTCAGTGGATTGCAAGAGGATATTCAGTTGTTTCAGATAATGCGAAGCTGGGAAGGATTATTAGTAATAGTGCAGATGTGGCAGTCCTACAAGAGGATTTGAATAAGCTAGATAGATGGGCAAATGAATGTCGGTTTAATGCAGCAAAATGTAAGGTCTTGAGGTTTGGGAAACATCGATGGGATGCTGCATACTCTATGGGAGGAGTTATACTGGAGGAAGTAGGGGAGACAAGCGATCTGGGGTTGATGAATGATAGAAACCTGAAATTTAGGGGACATATTGCAAAGGTTGTGAAGGTAACACAGAGGATTGCTGCAATAATGAGAAGGACACTGACCTTCAGAGATAAAAGGGTTATCATTCTGTTGTATAAGTCTCTGATCAGACCACACTCAGACTATTGTTCTCAGATTTGGTCCCCAGGATTTGAAGGGGATAAATTAACTGTGGAAAGGGTACAAAGGTGGATAACAAAGATGGTTTCAGGACTGTACCATGTTAGTTATGAGGATCGGCTGAGGGAATGTGGACTGCAGACTGCAGAGTTTGGTGGATAGAAGAAGGAGAGGTGATATGATTGAGACTTTTAAACTGTTGAGAGGTGGTTACAGGGGTTGACACTGGGGAGTTCTTTCGCTTGGTTGAACAGCGGGAAGGAGTGATGACAAGAGGCCATTCCTGGTGGAAGTTACGAAAGGAAACTGTGAGCAAGAGGGTGAGGAGTGGTTTCTTTGCATGGAGGGTGGTTGAACCATGGAATACATTGCCTGATGGAGTGGTGAGAGCGAGAATGGTCAATGAGTTTAAGGAGTGATATGATAGACTTTGTATTTCTCAGGGGGGGACCTCCCCCCTCGATGGACCTAGTGAATAAATCCAATCAGTGCAAACAACTTAATCTCCTTTATTTCTAACACTCTAAGCATTCATAAAAATAAGCAAAGTAATTCATTGTTTGGTTTACAATTAGTCCTGCTAATGCCAAATCTCATCTGTAACTTCTTCAAAACTGCTCTTGCCCACTCATCTTTTTTAACTCTTTACCTCATATATCTCTCCAGACTCCACTATCTCACATTCATCCAAGGCCATTCTTATGCTAACCATCCCACCACCACCACATACACATTCATTACTATATAGAGAATCAAATCTCCTTACACTATGTCTCCAGTTCAGCTGCTTCTCCCCCCCCCCCCTCATCTGCCAGTTCTTCCCTATCCATCTTGCATTCTGACTGTCTCTTTCTCATCTCTCAGAATACTCTCCTCTCCATTCACAAACATTTTCATCTCATCTATTTTGCTCTCTCCTGCATTACCTCTTAGATTAATGTATCTAATCAATTCCAATTAGTATACTTTATTGACTTACCACTTATATAAATATCTCTAATTCGAACAGGATGAGGTTTTCTACTAGAGGAATCAGTAATTGTCAGACCTACAGTTTTCCAATAAAGAACATTCAGTCCTGTCCGTAGTGGAATCTAAAATATAATAGAGATAAGCACAATTTCAGAATTTCGATATACAAGTGAACCTCTACTTACAAACTTTCACGATTAGAACAATTCATACTTATGAACACTGTATGGGCTAATAAATTGCAGCCATAATTCATTTAATAAACACAGAAACCTGTGCTTGTGAACATTTTACGATGTCCAAAATTCACTGATATATTAATAAGTTTAACAATATATATATATATATTATATCTTATGAAACACATAAAATAGCTAGCTTTATATTGGTGTTCTATTTCACACCCAAATCAATGAAAGTATATTGCCCTTAAATGCCACATGTAACAAAAGTACTCCATAGCTGTTCTTCAGCCTCTAACTTTTATTTGAGAGATAAGAATAAATTAAGAAAAATATAGATTCAAATATTCATTCAACTGAGAACTTCAACAGACTCAGTTTGTGTTCCCGTATTTTTTAATGTAAGATGAGTTCTGCTACATTCCTTTAGTCACAACAGCTACAGAATGAAAAATAATTTAAAATACTAGTAAAATATATATAAAAAAAAACTATGAAGAGAATACATATTGTAAGAAAGAAAAAAAAAAGCATTGCTACAGGGTAGACAAGATGATATCCTTGTCTACCCCATAGGAAATATCTTTTCAACATTAAGATATTTCGATACTGACAGTGCCATGATAATGCCACTGGAAGAACAACAGAACATTGCATCCTTCAAATGAAAAAGACACGAGTTTGATTGTCATTGTGATGAGAGGAATCTTTATATGGATTTTTTTTTCAGCTGAAGGTGAGTTAGCCAATCTTATATAGAGATAGCAGGGCTTTTTTTTTTTTTTTTTTTTTTCTCCTGGAAATTTGGGCTTTTCATCTCACATACAGGCATACTAGCCAGAATAAACATTAAATTTATTCTGGCTAGTATGCCTGTATGCCTAAATATAATTAGTGGGTAGTAGATAGCACTGTATGGAGATGAATGGTTAGCAATCAGTATAAAGATAGTGGTATATAAATGGAGGATTGTGGGGTGTGCAGGGTGAGTTACACAGAATGGAGTGCCTTTCCATGATGAGTCATTGGACTCCTTAGAAGTGTCACATAATAATAGTTCATGTCATCTAATATTTTCACTGATATAAGTTAGTGAACATTTTGTATGATTTGATATGAATCAGATATATCACATCTTGGCAGTGAATCCATTATTTCATATAATTCATAATTTCAACTCACCTTAAACAGCAACCATGGAATAGTTAAGCAATGAAAGCAAATCAGAGTGGAAAAGTCAAACTTTCCATAACCAGCTAGATCTACTTCATAGGTATATGTAATAAATTCTCAACTTCTTCATTTATGACTACATGTCATACTTAAAAAAATAATAATAAAAATAATAAAAAAAAAAAATCTAGACCACAAAAAAGTTGCAATCTGACATATATTAATAACATGACATTCTATTGCTTATATCAGGGTTGTCCAACCTTAGGTAATCCGAGGGCCGCATTTAAAAAAAAATATATTTATCCAAGGGCTGCACCCAATGTGTATCTAGTAATTTAATGAGTAGCAGTGACACAACCTCGATAGCTGAAAAAAATTAACAACACTAATAGCGTGCTAATCATGTGCTCTCATTCTCCGTGAGCACCTGGAACATGCACGTTAGAACAAAACACTGTAAGAACTCTACTTTGACACATCTAATGTTTGAAAAACACATGGGGTTGGTTATTTTATTCACCAAATAAAATAACCAACATTGAGATTATCGAATAGTGATAATTTTTTTTTTTCGCTTGTGAAAATCAAAACCCACAGACGGGCTGCACAGAATTGCACCGTGGGACGCATGTGGCCCGTGGGCTGTGTTTTGGACAGACCTGGCTTACATCATCCAGAGCTGTACACTAGAGATCAACATGAAACTTTTTCAAGTTATTTCAGATCTCCAATAAGCAGAGTGTGGTTCTCTCTCAGAATGGATGATGAAAGTCATTTATATAAAGACATTCACAGACATCCATGCCACAACAGAATTCAAAGCCTGTGGAGTGTGATTCAAGATCTGTGAGTTGGAGATAGACCATACATTGAACCAACAAAGAAGGCATATGGCAAATTTAATGGAACATTTTTAGACCCCCCCCCCTACACACACACTTTCAATAGTGACATTTTTGCTTGTGTTCACTTAACATTCTATGTCAGTCAGATATGAAGGCTATATAGAAGAAAAGGAAGTGAGTTATTGGATGTGTGGAGTGAGTTTGATTGTAGAAAAGACTTTTATATATGGAATGGCCTACACTTGAATGGATTTGGCATCAGGAGTTTGGAGAAGTTATTTATTTCAGCGAGACCTAATTTGGAGAGTCAGCAAAATTAGATGATCATGTGAAGAACGGCAGGAATATGTGTAGGTTCATCATCATAATGTTAATTACGGATATAGATCATATTGGTCTGTTCCAGTCTCATTATCTATTTAATATCCTCTTTTGAGATTTACCTAGCCTTCTCTTTCCAATTGCTTTAAATTTTATTATTTGTTTATGATATCGGGTGTTGACCACTCGGTTTACATGTTCTATCCATTTTTGTTTGTATTTTTTAAGTTTCTCTTCTGTGATTTTGTTTTTGGTTCTTTTAAAATATCTTTGTTCCTTTTTTGTCTAATAATGTGTATTTTGCAGTTCTCATGAATCTCATTTCACTTGTTTCTATTCTTTGTTTATCTTGTTTGTTTATTACCCAAATTTTGCTGCCATATAATGTAGGCGTATATCTGCCATATATAATAATGTAGGCACTGCTAAAGTATTGTATATTTTAGCAGTGCATGTTTCAATTAAATAAAATATTGTACAAAAAGAAACAGCATGTTTCTTTTTGTACAATATTTGGATTGAGTGTTCTATTTATCAGGCCTATAATCTGCAAAAATTTTGAAGTTTTTACTTTTGTCTTTTTTCTCTTTCATATGATATTTCACATCCAAGATAATTGAAAGATTTATCTGTTCTATTATTTTATTATTAATAACTATTTTACTTTGGAGTTTGTCCACCTAATGCCATTATTTTAGTTTTATCTATGGATATTTTCATTCCAACTGTTCTGCTATAATGTTTAAATTATATATTGCTCTTTGTAAATTGTCTTCTTTATATGATATTATTAACTGATCATCTGCAAATAATAGCATATTTATTTTGTTATTCCAGGAAATTTCTATACTTCATTATTTAAAGTGTTCCACTGTATTAATATTTCATTAATATAAATATTAAAAAGTGTTGGAAACAGAGGGCATCTCATAGATTGTTTTTTAGACATTTATTTATTTATTTTTATTTCATTATCTTTGAATGTATTCAATATTGCATGTAGTAAAATATTATGTATATTTATTCTTCGTAATATATCAAACAGTATATATATTTTTATTTTGTCAAATGCTATTTCATAATCTATAAACAAAAAATGAGTTTTTAAATTAAATTCTCTTATTTTCTTTATAAGTGGTTTTAAACAAAAAGCTGCATCCATTGTAGAGCATCCTTTTCTAAATCCATTTTGACATTTCTAATATTTTTTCACCATATATTTAAAATTTTTCATTAAGTATTCTACTATATATTTTGTAGCATGTATTCAATAAACTAATATCTCTGTAATTAGCAGATTTTGTTTTATCCCCTTTTTTAAATATAATATTACTATACTTGTATTCCATTCTATTGGTATTTGTCCATTTGTATATATTTTATTTAAAAATTTATAATCTCTGATGAAATTTTTTTCCAGCAAATTTATACAGTTCAGAGTTTATCCCATCTTATCCTGCTAATTTATCATTTTTTTATTTTACTTAGGTTGTCCTTTAATTCTTTCATGCTATTATATTATATAATTCATAGAATAGGGGTGGGGGTAGAACAAGAGACCATCGCTAGAAACTGTATGAGGAGGGTGTGAGAGGAAGAGTGAGGAGTAGGTTCTTTTTATTATTATTATGGGCAACTCCAAGGAGTCTTTAGACTCATCAAGGGAAGCCATAAACATCATGTCAAGAACTATTCAGCATTTGCACAGTATCTATTATACTTGGCTTTGAACTTATTCACAGTCATGGAACCCACAACATACTCTGACAACTTATTCCACTCATTCGCTACTCTCTAAGCAAAAAACTTAGTTTTAAGACCTTGCTATTTACACTCTTGCTCAGTTTCCAAGGATGAACCCTAGTTTTTCCACCACCAGACCTGTTCAGAAAATTTTTCTGGGTATTACTCTTATAAAAACTCTTCAGTAATTTGTATATGTCTCAATCATATCACCCCCTTTTCCACCTGTCAACCAGTTTCTGTAACCCACAAATCTTCAACCTGTTCTCATAAGGTTCATTCCATAGACCTGTCACTATCTTGGTCACTCGCCTCTGGATCCTCTCTACCTCCTCCCCATTACCAAGAAACCCTGGCATCCAGATCTCCAGACAGTTGTCAAGATGGGGTCTTATCAAGGCCCGATAAAGAGTAACAATAACCTGCTTGTCTCTGCTCATCAAAATACTCTTCAGTAACCAAAGTGATCTGATGAGCTGCTTTAGGCACTTTTGCTATGTGTCCCCTAAACTTGAACTCATTATGCACTAACACTCCCAAGTCTCTGGCTTTGTCAATTTCCTTGAGTATAGTTCCACCAATGTGGTATACAGGCGGTAATCTTTTCATCCCAAATTGCATAACCTTACACTCTGCTACATTAAACTGACATCCATTCTCCTTTGCCCAGTCTGCCAATCTATCCAAATCATTCTACAAAATTTTGACATCATGTGTATTAACTATTGTTCTACCCAACTTTGCATCTTCAGCAAACAATTAAACAGCTCCCTATGCCACTAGTCACAGGCTTTCTTTTGGACTCTACTCCTGGATAAACTCTCTCTCTCTCTCTCTCTCTCTCTCGCTCTACACTGAATAAACTCTCTCTCTTTATCAACCATCCTCCTATTTATCTCATCAATTCCATATCCATCCCCATGTGCTGCAGTTTGCTGATTAGAATTCCATGTGGTATCCTATCAAAGATTGTTGGAAAATCCAGTAGTTTCACTGTAAACTACTGGATGTAAACTACTTTATGCAACTCAGCTGTCACTGTATTATAAAACGTGAGCAAGTTACTGATTCATGACCTACCCTGCACAAAACCATGCTCCTCCCCCCATACAGTATCCCATTTTCATCTATCCATTCCTGTATTTTGCTCTTGACCAACTTCTCCAATACTTTGACGACAACTCCTGATATGCTGATTGGTCTGTAATTTGCTATATCAGGCTTGGAGCCCCCTTTATGCAATGGAACTATTTTCTCCTTCTTTCCATCCCCTTGGGACTAACACAGAGACTTAGTTAAACAATATGGTCAAGAGCTGATATACCATCCAATACCACAGTTGTATTCACATTAAGGTTCTGTAATATGCTGTGCACTTCCATTTCATTTACCTCAGTTCCCATAATGGCTTTCTTTCAAAGTACTGTGCTCTTACTTTGGTTTGCTGCCTTTTTATTTGCTATAAATTAGTCTATTACTGATTTTTGTTCTCATGCACACCATTTATGTATATTTTTATGTTTGTAGAATGTACTCATTACTTTTAAATTATTATATAATCGATGAGTAATTTTTTCATTTTGGTTTACTGTTGGTTCTACAAATTTTTCTATACTATTATTAGTTTTTTTTTTTTCATTTCTATTCTGGCATTAAGATCTCCAACTATATATATTAATATTTATATAATAACTGTTTGTAAAAGTCATCCTTTTTTCTTCTTTTTCTTTTTCAGGTGCAAACATTCCAACAACAGTTAAATTTGTTTTATTTAATTTTAATTGCAATTCTAATATTCTTTCATTCCGGTATGTATAATTAGTTATTTCTGATTTAATTGATTTATGGATCCAATTCACTATCCATGCAAAGAATCTACTCCTCACTTCTCTTATCACACACTCCTTATACAGTTTCAGTGACTGCCTCTTGTTCTAGCCCCATTCTATGAAAAATCTTTTCCATGTCAACCTGATAACAATCCCTGACTAGCTTACATGTCTCAATCATATCACCCCTCTTTCTCCTATTCAAGAGGCTTTGCAACTTACATCCTCTCAATCTGTCCTCGAACTCCACATTCTAAAGACCACTGACCATCTTTGTGAATCTTCTCTGGACCCTTAGCAACAAGAAAATCTGGTGACCAAATCTATGCAGAATAATCCATATGAATCCTGATCACGGTCTCATACAATAGGATCATAACATCTCTATTTCTGCATGTCAGGGTCCTCTGCATCACTGCCATTATTTGATGTGACAACTTCACAACTTGTGCAATGCAGCCACTGAATTTCAAGTCCTTGTCCACCATCACTCTTAGATCTCTCATCTCCTCTACTCCATTAAAGTTTCCTCACCAAGTGTATATTTCACATCCCATCATTGCTTACCAAATCTTAAAATCTTACACTTTGCAAAATTGAACTGACAGTTCCACTTATCTGCTCATTCATGCAATCTATTCAAGTCCTCTTGTAAGGCCATAACATCTGCTTGATTCTGTACTGCTCTCCCCAGTTTTGCATCATCTGCAAACAGCTGCATATCACTAGTTAAAACCATTCCAATATCATTTACATACAAACTGAACAACAATGGCCCCAAAACTAATCCCTGGGGGAACACCACTCGTGACCTTTCTCTTTTCGGATATCGCACCCCATATACAACTTTGTGATAACTGTCTGACAGGCAGTCACTGATCCAACTGAGAAGTCTGTTATCTAATCCAATCTGCTTCAATTTATTTACCAGCTTATTGTGTGGCAGACTATCAAAAGCTTTTGCAAAATCCAAGTATACCACTGTATATGCATCTCTCTTGTTAAAGGTATTTGTCACCTTTTTATAGCACATAAGTAAGTTAGTGAAACATGATATCCCTCTAACAAACCCATGCTGATAACCACAAAGAATACTGCTGATATTAACCCATTTCTGTTCTTACTTCTCACCAATCTCTCCAGAACCTTCACTACAACTTCAGATATACAGATTGGGCTATAATTTGAAGCTTCAACCTTATCACCACCTTTATGCAGTGGAACACCTCTTCCACTGCATAAAGGTGAATTTTACACTACTTCCACTCCCTTAGAACCTGTGCTATTGCAAAACTCTTAACAAACAGGCATGTCAATGCTACTGCCAATTCCCTGGAACATTCCCTTAAGATGTGTGGTAATATGTCATCAAATCCTATTGCCTTATTGACATCAAGTTTATTTATTTCCTCAAATACCTATTGCTCACTCACAATTAATGCATCTCCTGTGTCCTCTATACTTAAGTTCCTCATGATTCCACCATGATCAGGATGAAACACATTTATAAATTGGTCACTGAATATCTGAACAATTTCTTCTGCAGTAGTTACCATTCTACTGCTTTCATCCATTAACATAATCTTATCATGATCATTCTTCCTTCTATTTGCTAGATATTTAAAACACTCTAGGGTTTTTCTTGGTCTGATTCCCCAATTTCTGCTCATATTGCACTTTTGTTTTCTTTACTAACTGAATCATTCTCCTAGCTTGTTCTTTATACTCTTCTTGTGACTGATTATTACCATTATCCATCTTGTACTTCCTGCAAAAGTACTTTCTTTTTCCAGATTTCATGCTAAAGCTCCACATTAATCCATTTTATACCTACTTTATTCAGTGTTTTGGCATTCAGAATACATTCACATACTGATGTTGTTATGTTGTTAACCCAGCCACTGGGGAGGGCAAATTAGTCTTCCAAGTGCTGGTCCCAAGCCTGGATAAATGGGGAGGGTTGGCGTCAGGAAGGGCATCCGGCCATAAAAAAAACATGCCAAAACTAACGATGAAATGTTGGATAACAGAGAAAGGACCACAGCTAGGGCGTCCCCCGTAAGCGACGTGCAGTTCTGTCACCCGAGGACTGTGAGAAGTTGGCTAGGGCTACTGAACCAAGGACGGGTTCGGCTAAAGAAGCAAGTCCAACAGAAAGAGAGAGTGTGTGTAAAGTAAGAATTGGATCGCTGAATGTGGGTATGATGAATGAGAAGAGTAGGGAGATAGTGGACATGATGAGAAGAAAGAAGCTGAAGATCTTGTGTGTGTGCAGGAGACAAGGTGGAAGGGCAATAAAGCAAAGGAGCTGGCGGAGGGATATAAACTGTTTTATAGCGGTGTGAATGAGAAGGGAAGAAATGGAGTTGGAATTATCATCGATAAGGAGCTGAAGGGTAGAGTCTGCGAGGTGTGCCAGAAGAACGATTGGATTATGAGCGTTAAGCTTGAGATGGGAGGAAGTGTGGCTGCTATAGTGTGTGGCTACGACCCACAAGTAGGTTGTGATGAGGAGGAGAAAGAGACATTCTGGAGAGAACTTGACCAAGTAGTAATGGGAATCCCTGATGGTGAGAGAGTGATCGTCGGAGCAGATCTGAATGGGCATGTAGGAAGGTGACAAAGCGGTGAAGAAAGGGTACAATGGGGTTGGAGTAGTGGTGAAAGAAATGAAGAAGGTAAAAGAATCATAGAATATGCTGTGGCCTTCGATCTGGCTATAGCTAACAAGTGGTTCAAGAAGGGAGTTGGGCATCCGATAACCTATACGAGCGGGGATAGAATGAATCAGATTGACTATATTATGTGCCGTAGGAAACATCTGAAAGAGGTGAAAAACTGTAAAGTGATTAATGGAGAAAGTGTAGCAGCACAGCACAGGTTGGTTGTGGTAGACTGTGATATAAAAGGGGAAAAGAAGAATAGACGGAAGTGGTGGATACAGAGGATTATAAAGTGGTGGAAATTTGAAGAGGAAGGCCCAAGGAATAAGTTTAAAGAAACGGTATTGAAAGAAATGAAGATACCAGAGGATGTGGAAGAATAGTGGGACGTTAATAGTCGGAATATTAGAAAAATTGGAGAAGAGGTGCTTGGTATAACATCAGGAATGGGACCGCCTGAGGATAACGAGGCATGGTGGTGAAATGAAGAGGTGCAGTTGGAAATCAAGGAAAAGAAAGAGGCAAAGAAAAAATGGGACATGACTGGAACTAGAGCCGACAAGGAGGCATATAGATTACTGAAGAAAAATGCAAAGAGAGCTATGGCAAGGGCGAAAGCGAGGGCAGTTGATGAGGTTTATGAAGAACTGGAGAGAAACGGTGGTGAAGCCCAGTTGTTGAGAATAGCGAAAGCCAGAGATAAGGCCTCGAAAGACATAACATCAGCCAAGCAGATAAAGGATGCCTCAGGAGTAGTATTACAAGAGGAGGACAAAATCAGAGGAAGATGGAAAGAATATTTCTGTAAACTACAAAATGAGGAGAATCCGAGAGAGAGAGAGAGATGTGAGGATGGAGAAGCAAACGAGAGACCGGTGCAAGACATAAGTAGAGAGGAAGTGGATTGGGTACTAAGAAAAATGAAGAATGGAAAGGTTGTGGGGGCAGACCAGATACCTGGGGAAGTGTGGAAAAGTTTGGGCAGTGAGGGCATGGATATGTTATGGGATCTGATGAGGAAAATAGCCCAACAGGAAAAGATACTAGAGGAATGGAGGAAAAGTACTCTCGTCCCAATCTGCAAAGGAAGAGATGTTCAAGACTGTGGCAACTATAGAGGGATCAAGCTGATGTCACACACATTGAAGATATGGGAAAGAGTAATTGAAGGAAGGATATGGCAGGAAACGAAAATTGGTGAGGAGCAGTTTGGATTTATGCCAGGAAGAGGGACAACGGATGCGATATTTGCGCTAAGGCGATTGATGGAGAAATATAGAGAGATACAAGTGGATCTGCACATGATGTTTATAGACCTGGAAAAGGCATATGACAGAGTGGCCAGGCAGGAGGTATGGAGTTGTATGAGGAAGAAGGGAGTGTCGGAGAAGTACGTGAGGTTGGTGAAGGAGATGTATGAAGGAACAGAAACTCAGGTCAGGTCTAGTGTCGGCATGACAGAAGGGTTCCCCATTGTTGTAGGGCTACACCAAGGGTCAGCTCTGAGCCCCTACCTCTTTGACTTGGTCATGGATGTACTAGTGGAGGATGTCAAGAAGGAGGCACCATGGAGCATGCTGTTTGCCCACGACATTGTTCTATGCGAATCATCCCGAGAGAAGCTTGAAAATACCCTGGAAGAGTGGAGAAAGGCATTGGAGGAGAGAGGCATGAGAATTAAACGGGTGAAGACTGAATATATGTCAACGGGGAGTGACGAGGATAATGGCCATACGACTCCAGGGTGAAAGGCTAATTTCAGGGAAGAAATTCAAGTACCTTGGGTCGGTTATCGAGAGGAATGGTGACTTGGATGAGGAAATACAGCACTGAATAACATGCGGTTGGATGAATTGGAGAAAGATGAGCGGGGTCCTGTGCGACAAGAGAGTGAGTTCTAAGAGGAAAGGAAAGCTGTATAAGATGGTGGCGAGGCTGGCGATGCTCCATGGTGCGGAGATGTGGCCTATAACCAAGGCACAGGAGAGGAAGATGGAGGTAGCAGAGATGCGGATGTTGAGATGGATGAGTGGTGTGACAAAGAAGGACAGGATAAGGAATGACTACATCAGAGGGACGGCTAAGGTGGGACCAATTGGCAAGAAGATACAAGAAAGTAGGCTGAGGTGGTTTGGACATGTAGAGAGGAAGGGTGAGGAGTATGTTGGTAAACGAGTGGAGTATATGGAGTTGGAGGGAAGGAGGAAAAGAGGCAGGCCCAAGCTCAGGTGGAGGGATAAAGTGACAGAGAATCTTAGGGAGAAAGGGTGGAATCTGAAGGACGCCCTGGACTGGAGAACTTGGAAGAGGAAAGTTAAAGATCGGTGCGCCGACCCCGTTTAACATGGGATAAGGCATAGTGAAAGAAGAAGAAGAAGAATTGATGTTGTTATGTATTTCTTTGTCAGTTCCCATACAATATTAATTTCCTTACTGCTCAACTCGTCGTTCAATGTTATTGCTCCAAGCTGTCTCCTAAGCTTGTCATAATCACCAGTCTTATAATTACACATATATCCTTTCCTCACAGAAGTCTCTATATGGCTAGCCACAACCCAAGTGATCACTTTATGATCACATTTACCAACTGAAAGAAAGTGTAAAACTGATTGCACAATTACATTCTCTGATGAAATGATCAGATCTAAAACTCCTAATCCTCGCATGCCCTCCTTAACGTGCTGCCCGAGATTTTTGTTGAGTTATTTTTCAAGAACTCAACAAATTCTTTTTCCTTATTCCCAAAGGCTTCTGCATTTCAATCTATACCACCATAATTAAAATTACCCATAATAATTACTCTTCCTTTGTTCACAAATCCAAGTTGTTTATACATTTTTTCATCACCACCCTTTACATTCTCAGGCCTATAGTAACATCCAACTAAACATGTCTTCCTGTCAACCTCCATGTTACACCGCACTGCCTCATAACAACTGCCACTATTTCCCTCTTTTATGTCTATCTTATGTGGACATAATTCACCTGTTAACATCAGCAGTAATCCCCCCCCCACTCTTCTTGCCCTTTCTATCCTCGCAAAAAATACTATATCTTTCCGTGTCTATTCCTGTTAGAATATCATCTTCATTCAACCATGTTTCATTTATTCCAATGATTTTGGGATGAATAAACTCAATCAGGGAAACCATTTTATCTCTCTTATTTCTGATACCTCTGACATTTGTAAACAAACAGTCGTTCATTTTTAGGTCTATAACCAGTCCTATCCAAGCCAATTGTTGGTTGTGATTTTCCCACTACACCTGCACAATCACCTTTATCACCACTTATCACCTATATCTGCTCAGTCTCAACTTCCATACCCACATTGCAATATACTCCATCTTCATACCAACATTCACTGCCACTGTCAACATCCACTCTTCCTATCCACCTGAGCTCCCCCCCCCCCACACCGTTAATCTTGTATTCTTGTTCTCTCTTCATCTCTCACACTACTACTGTTTCCACTGACAAGCACTTCTTTCTCTTCAAGTAACACTCTTCTGATTTTTCCCTTCATCTCCTTCTTCTGATCTCTTGCACACATCACACACACTGTGCTTTCAACCAGTAACACTTTCTCAAGTATACTCACTCCAAAGCTACTTAAATGCAATCCATTACACCTGTATAATTTCACTCTTCCTTCAAACACATGAGGGAAGAGTGAAATACATCCACAAACTTCACTCCCTTCTCCTCACATAGCTCTGCTAGCATACCATTCATGATTTTGGCTCTCTGTCGCAACGCATACCTCGGTAACACACTGACAACCTTTCCTACTACACTGTAATCTGTCACGCTTCTCAATAGTCTCCTGATATTTGTCCTCACATCCTTCTTATGTCCACTTACATCATTCATCCCTATAATCATGACTAATTCTTGCTTGTTTCTTCCTAATGTCCAATGCCTTAATTATGCTACTCATTTTCCCACCTGGATAGCAGATCTTATGGACTCTCTCTCAGCAACTAGTCCTCTAATTATGTAGTCTCCATATACTGCTCTGAAATGAGAAATGAAGAGAGAATTCCCATTCTCTCTTCATTTCTCACACTACTACTACTACTGTTTCCACTGCCAAGACTCCTGTCTCTCCAATACCCCGATTTTGATTTTTTTCTTTGCCTCTTACTTTTGATCTCTTGTTGATGTTCTATGCTTTTAATGTTCCAAGTAGCATATTTCATAATGTTTTTCTTTCTCCAAAGGTTGTCAACCATTTCCTATTTGCGATATTTTTATGTAGGTTCAGCTAAGAAATGCAAACATGATAATGATATCAATCAATAATTAGTGTTATGAATCTGATGGAGTGGGCCTGTAAATATTGAATTTGAATTTTTTGGGTGTGTAGGGCTTGAAGATTGGAAAGAGAAAGTTGCCCAACTGAGCCATGCAGACAACAATATATAAAATATGTAAATATACCAGAAAAAAAAAAAAGTAAATTATGACTTTATATAAATATATGCCAGGAGCATTAGAAACAAGGGATAGGGGTTTGTCTCCTAGGATATTATTATTACACCCTCCATGGAGTCAACAGATTCATCGTGGGAGGTTCATTCAACTGACAACATACTTATCATATAGAATCTTAAAATCCTTAACACCCCCTTACATTAACAACACCCTCTGTAAATGCGTTCCATTCACTGACAATTCTCCATATAAAAAAATCTACTCCTCACACCCCTCTTCACTACACTTTTACATAACTTCCAGGAATGAATTCTGGTTCTTCCTCTCTCACATTCTACTCTTTTTATAATCCCCTCTGGATTAATCTGATAAAATCCTCTCACTAACTTAAATGTCTATATCATATCACCTCTTTTCCTCCTATCCACCACACTCTGCAATTTCATTGTCTTAGTAACTTTGCCTCTGGTCCCTCTCCAATATCTCCACATCACAATTATTATTATTATTTCCCAAGACCTCATAGAGTCATAGACTCATCTGGGAGGTCCTTTTATCACACACACACACACACACACACACACAGCTCATCATACCATGTATTAAACACACTCAAACTCCTTGCAGACACCACACTCTAAGGCAAGGCAAGGCATTCCAATTATTCACAACTCTGCACGAAAACAACCTGCCTCTCATTCCCCTACTCACACCCTCTTTATACAGTTTCCAGGGATGACCTCTGGGTCTCCCCTGATCTCCCATTATTCTATGTAGAACTTCTCCACCATTGATCTTATAACAACCCCTTACCAACTTGTCTCTATCATATCTCCCCTCTTCCTTCTCTCCACCAGACTCTGCAAATTACATCTTCTCAATCTTTCCTCATATTCAACATTCCAGAGGTCAGAAACTACCTTACTCAGTCACATTTAGACCCTTTCCAACATCTTTTCATCCTTCTGAAAACCCGGTGACCAAATCTGTGCACAATAGTACATGTGTGGCCTAATCAAAGCCTTATACAACGGAACAAGAATTTCCCTACTTCTACACGTCAGTGTCCTCGGCATCATTCCCAGAAGTCTTTGTGTTGTCTTCACAATTTTGGCGATGTGTCCCCTATATTTTGGATCATTATCCACTATCACCCCCAGATCTCTTATTTCCTCTACCTCCAACAATATATTCTAACCAAGCATAAATTCTGCATCCCATCTTTGTTTTCCAAATTTTAAAACCTTACATTTTGCAACATCGAACTCACATCCCCTTCACAAGTCTTCTGGCAAGGCCACAACATCTTCACTACTCTTTATGGTTCATCCCAACTTTGCATCATCTGCAACCAACTGAATATCTCCATCCAAATCTTCGCCAATATCATTAATATACAAGTTAAATAGTAATGGCCCTAAAACAGACCCCTGAGGGACTCCACTGGTGACTTTCCTTTTCCTGGATATCGCACCCCCCCCTACATACAGAACTTGTTGATACATATCAGATAGCCAGTCTCCAATCCAATGCACAAATCTAATATCCAACCACATCTGCTCTTGTTTGACTGTCAACTTATCATGAGGTACTCTATCAAAAGCCTTTGAAAAATCCAAGTTACTGTGTGTCCTTCTCCTCTGTCCAAGGAAGCAGTCACTTTATTGTAATAAGTAAGTAGATTACGACAACATGACCTCCCTTTAGCAAATCCATGCTGTCCATCAAAGATTATACCATTGTTGTCAACCCAACTCTGGATCCTAGTTCTCACAAGCTTCTCCAACAACTTAACCACTACACCTGACACAGAGATAGGCCTATAGTTCGATGCTTGAGTTCGATCACCCTCCTTTATGAAGTGGCACAATCTTGACCTCTTCCACTCTTTAGGAACTTGACCAAGTGCAAGACTTGTATTAAAAAAATATGTCAAGGCAGGTGTCAACTCTATGGCACATTCCTTCAGAATACACGGTGATATATTATCAAGTCCCACAGCCTTATTTACATCTAGTTTACTCAACTCCCCAAACACCTCTTGCCCAATTACAGTCAGTCTCTCCTCCCCATCATCAACTGCTATCAATCTCTACATGAAGTCACATTCACAAGATTGAAAAGATCTTTATGAACTGCTCATTAAGTATCTCCACCACCCATTCTGCAACAGCTGTCTTTATACAATTTTCTCCAATCAATGTTATCCTTCCATAATCATTCTTTCTTTCTCTGGATACATATCGAAAGAACTCCCTAGGATTCTTTTTGGCTTCATTAGCTAACTGCTGTTCATACCTCTCTTTAGCTACTCTCACCAACCAAGTCACCCTCTTTGCCTGGTCTTTGTAGACCTCATGAAATTGGTTACTTCCACTTCTCTTATGCTGCCTCCACAATGCCCCTTTTCTCTGTATTGCATGCTTAATCTCTTTATTCATCCATCTCACACCTACCTTATTTAACCTTCTCACCCTTGGAATACATTTAGACATTGCATCTACTAAATAGTTTTTGAAAATCCCCCAAGCTGCATTGACCTCTTTTCCAGCTAACTCCTCATTCCATGCTACACCCACAAGCTGTCTCCTGAGCTCTTCATAATCACCCCCCCCCCTTGTAGTTCCACATATACCCTTTTTTCACAGGGGTCCTTGCAATGCTGGCAACCACTCAGGTAATCACCTCATGGTCACTTTCACCAATTGGTGGATGATTTGACACCTCATTTATAATTACATCCTCTGATGAGATGACCAAATCCAAGACCCTTAATTTTAATGTGCCCTCTGTTACATACTGTCTGAGGTAGTTATCCCTCAAAAACTCATTTTCTTTACTTCCAGTTGCTATCTCTTCATTCCAGTCTATATTGCCATAATTAAAATCATGATCACCCTTTTCTTATTTGCTTGGCTTATTTGACTATACATTTCACTATCACCACCATACACATTACCAGGTCTATAACAACATCCCACCAAGTATTTGATTCTATTCACCTATATCTCACACTATACTGCCTCAAAACCGCTGGCCCTATTTCCCTCTTGCATCTCTACCTTGTATGGACATAACTCTTTCTCTATCATCAATAGCACTCCCCCTCCTCCCTTTTTATCCCTTCTATCCTCACGAAACATATCATACCCTTTTATCTCTATTGCTGTCAGGATGACGTCCTCATCTAACCATGTGTCACTTATTCCGACAATCTTTAGGTGAACAGACGCAATTAGTGCAACCATTTCATCTGCCTTGTTTCTTATACTTCTAGCATTGGTATACAAACACAACAGCTCATTTGTAGATCTACAGCTAGTTCCACTGATACCACTCACTCGATGTGATCTCTCCATGCTAGACTTTGGCCATTTCCCTTTCTGCTTCTTCATTTTAGAACCATTTTCAATTTCATCTGTTTCCTCTTGATCCCTAGTCATCCCATTCCTTTCCTGCCTACGCATGCTCTCAACTCCTCTTGGTGCAGCCACCTTTCTCACGCTGTGTACCCCTGTCCACCCTGAGCCTCCCCGTTTCCCTGCTCCTCTTGCATGCCCATTCTCTCATTTTCTATACTCATACCACTCACTTCCCCATTCATTTCCAGTTTTTCAATCTCTCCTGCTCTTCCACATCACTCTCCCTCTCGATCTGATTCATTCTCTCTATTCACTTCTCTACCTTCCAGCAGCAGTCTCTCCAAGCGACTCAGACCATAACCACTCAAAGGCAGTCCATCGCTCACTTCGTCCCTCAAGCTCATTCCACATATTAACAAACTGTACTCTCATCTCCTCACACATTTCAGTCAGAATATCATTCATAATCCTTGCTTTCAGCCTCATTTCACCTAGGCAACACACTGACTACCCTTCCTGTCACACTATTCTCTTTTATCTTTCTAAGCAGCCTCCTGACATTCATTCTGACATGCTCTTTGTTCTCTCTCAAATCATTTGTATCAATTAATACAATTAACTCTTTTGCTCGCTTCCCACCTCATATCCAATGCCTCAATCACTCTACTCATTTCACCGGCTGGAAAACATACCTTGTGCATTTTATCCTCTAGCACACCTTTAATAATGGAGTCGCCATACAATGCCACTCGCTCATCTTTCGTTAACTCTTTCATGCCATCATGATTTATTTTAATAGTTTTGACCTGAATTCTCTTAATTTCATTCCGCATCCATTTCATTTCTTGCCTCATTCAATCCAATTCACTTTCCGAATCTAGCGACACATTCTCTCTATCATTAAATCTTTCTAACTTTCTAACTCTCGATCCCCCACTTCTCACTTTCCCTCTCATTCATCCTTCTTTGTTTCCGTACTTTCGGTCCAACATACGTCCAACTTTCACTATCATTTATCTTTCTTTGTTTCTGTACTTTCAGACTAAGATGCGTCCAACTTTTGCTATCATTCTTCTCACTTTTACTCTCATTCATCTTTCTTTGTTTCAGTACTTTTAGTTCAACATGCATCCAACTTTCGCCATCATTTATTCTTTCGATTTTTTTCACTTGCGATTTCTGCGTCACACCATTTCTACTTTCATTTGTTCTCTCAATTTCATTTCTTTCTGCCACTCTCGCCTCACTTTTGTCCCTTTTAACATCTGTTATGGTTTTCAAATCGCTCTTTTTCATTTTTCCTGATTTTTTAACATTTTTTCGCATCTTTTCTCACCATCCTTCTCTTTCAAACGTGCACTCGCGACACAATCGTTACTAACACTTTCTGTCATCAATTTCATATTTGCATTCATCAGTTCCTCATTCAGGTCACACTTCGCACACACCCTTCTTCCATCTGCACTAAACATCCACAAATCATTTATGTAATCGAAGGAATACATATAACAGACCTCACACTTAACGAAACGACTGAAATCCAAATTAAAATCATGGAATGACAATGCCGCTGCCATTTTTTTTTTTTTTTTCTGCAGGTTACTAGGTATAATAATAACGATTTCATAATTAAGTTTAGGCAAGAAAAATCCCCCACACTAATAATACCGGTAGCGCACGACATTTACAGCCGCTCTTACTCAAACAATTACACATGCATAATTAATTATTCCTAGAATAACTTATCTGAATCAGGAGCTCTTCTTAGGTACGTCCACAGCACTTGGCTCACTAGCGCCCTCGAATCTCAGATCACTAGCGCAATCAAAACCAGGTGACCAGATCTGAGCACAACAGTCCAAGTGTGGTCTGATCAGTGCCTTATACATTGGCACAAGCACTTCCATATCCTTACATGTTAGTGTACAACACTAGCAATATGCCCTCTAAATTTCAATCTGCTGTCAACCATCACTCCCAAACCTCTAATCTCATTCACTTCCTGCAGTATGGCACCATCAATATAGTACACAGCCTTATATTTCTGGACTCCTGAATGCAGCACCTTGAACTTATTGATATTAAAACTACAACCCCCCCCCCCCACTGTTTTTTCCAAGTAAAAAGTGTATTCCAACCTTCCCGAAAGGTTTAACATCAGCAGTGCTACTTATAATTCTTCCCAACTTTGACGTTGCATCATCAGCAAATAACTGAAAATCCCCAGTCAGTCCACACGATATATTGTTTACAAACAAGTTAAACAGCAGGGGGCCCCTGAGAACAGAATCCTTGGGCACACCACTGGTTACTCTTCTTTTTTGAGACACTGCTCCATCATACACAGGTCAGGGTGGACATAGCCAATTGTGGTGCGCATTCCTTAAGAATATGTGGTGATATGACATCATATTATTAATGATATTCAAATGATTTCAATCAAGTTAGAGGAGAAGATCATGTAAGTAGTAATGGTAATGATGTAATTAGCAGGAATGGTAAAAATAAACAAAAATAGGCTAAATAGCCATAAAAGAATGGTAATAATGTTCCCTGTAGCAGTAAGTTTGAAGCTATCTGGTGTGAATTGGAGCTAACAAGATGAAATATATGGTGGATGTCAGTGGCGCACTCAGGATTTGATCTTGGAGGGGGCCGAGCACTCAAGATTTAAGCTTGGGGGGGGATCGAGTTGAGTATACGATTTGAGAATACACACTGCGCATTGTATACGAGCTATGACAGAGCATCTGCAGCAATCGCCAATACATGATATCCGTGATCTCCTGTGGCCTGACTCGGGCAAAAAAAGTAGCTCCCAAGCACTACTTCATTCACCTTGCATTCACAGCGCCCAGGATTCTCGAGTATTCCGTATTAGCTATAGAGTATTCCTACCTTATGTGACCGCTAATTCATAAGGAGCATATAACGAACATAGAAATAGAAGACATGATCCAACATAAATTTAAAAAAAAAGAATTTTAATTAGGAAAAGATTTTTGGAAATTTTTCTGGTGTTTTTTTTTCTTTTTCTTTTGGGGGGTGCCAAGGCATCTTAGTCTCCTCCCTGGGTGTGCCAATGGTGGATGTTGATACAAATCTGGAAGTTCAGATGTGTGTGTGTGGGGGGGGGGGGGTGATGAAATGCAGGCCAAATTACACTGATGGATACTAAACAAGTAGTCATTATGGGGTGACTTAAAAATCTGAACATTTACTGGTAGGAGAAAAAACTCACAAGAATGAAGGAGAATTTATTAAGCTGTTGTAGGACAGAAAGTCTCCATAGCTCAGCGGGTACAGACGAAGGCCTTTAGTCAGAAAAACCCTGGGTTCAATTCTCGTCCATGATGTGAGGAGTCTTTATGTGGTTTCTTTCAACTGAAGGTCAGTTAGCCAGTCTCATTCAGATGTAAAGGGTTTTTTCACCTGGAAACTCGGGTTTTTTTGTCCCACAGAACAGGCAAACTGGCACTATGAAATCACATGGATCGACAGTCATTAATTCTTGCCTGTAGGGGATGTAGCAGAGGAGTGACGAGCTGGCTGCATTAATTCATTGTAAACTCCCTCATAAGGGGACTCAACCTGTCCTAAGGGATAGATGAGAAAGGGAAAGGGTTAGAAGACATCTTGCTCAAGATGCATGAACAAGAAGGAACTCAAAGTCAAAGAGTATTAGATTCAAGTATAGCATTAGATTATTATTATTATCATTATCCCAGGACCTCATGGAGTCAAAGACTCATCTGGGAGGTCCTTTTATCACACACACATGCAGCTCATCATACTGTGTCTTAAACACACTCGAACTCCTTGAAGACACCACACTCTCAGGCAAGGCATTCCAATCATTTACAACTCTGCATGAAAAAAATCTGCCTATCACTCCCCTACTCACACCCTCTTTATACAGTTTCCAGGGATGACCTCTGGTTCTCCTCCAATCTCCCACTATTTTCTGTAGAACTTCTCCAACACTGATCCTATAACAACCCCTTACAACTTGTAAGTCTCTATCATATTTCCCCCTCTTATTCCTGTCCACCAGACTCTGCAAATTACATCTTCTCAATCTTTCCTCATACTCAAATTTCCAGAGGTCAGAAACTACCTTAGTCAGTTGCCTTTGGACCCTTTCCAACATCTCTTCATCCTTCTGAAAACCAGGTGACCAAATCTGGGCACAATAGTCCATGTGTGGCCTAATCAAAGCCTTATACAATGGAACAAGAATCTCCCTACTTCTACAAGTCAGTGTCCTCCGCATCATTCCCAGAAGCTTTTGTGTTGTCTTCACAATTTTCGCTGTGTCCCCTAAATTTCAGATCCTTATCCACTATCATCCCTCAGATCTCTTATTTCCTCCACCTCCAACAATATATCCTCACCAAGCATAAATTCTGCATACCATCTTTGTTTTCCAAATTTTAAAACCTTACATTTTGCAACATTGAACTCACATCCCCATTTCCGTGCCCAATCACTCAATTTATTCAAGTCTTCTTGTAAGGCCACAACATCTTCCCAACTCTTCATGGTTCATCCCAACACCGCATCATCTGCAAACAACTGAATATCTCCATCCAAATCTTCACCAATATCATTAATATACAAGTTAAACAGTAATGGAACTAAAACAGACCCCTGAGGCACTCCTCTAGTGACTTTCCTTTTCCTCGATATCGCTCCCCCATACACAACTTGTTGATACCTATCAGATAGCCAGTCTCCAATTCAATGCACTAATCTAACATCCAACCCCATCAGCTCTAGTTTGACTGTCAACTTATCATGAGGTAATCTATCAAAAGCCTTTGCGAAATCCAGTATATTACTGTGTATCCTTTTCCTCTGTCCAAGGAAGCAGCCACTTTATAGTAATAAGTAAGTAGATTACGACAACATGACCTCCCTTTAGCAAACCATGCTGTCCATCAAAGATAATACCATTGTTGTCAACTCAATTCTGGATCCTAGTTCTCACGTTTCTCCAACAACTTAACCACAACACCTGAAACACAGATAGGCCTATAGTTAGATACTTGAGTTCGATCACCTCCTTTATTAAGTGGCACAATCTTGCCCTCCTTCCACTCTTTAGGGACTTGACCAAGTGCAAGACTCGTATTAAAAAAATATGTCAAGGCAGGTGTCAACTCTCTGGCACATTCCTTCAGAATACGCGGTGATATATTATCAAGTCCCATAGCCTTGTTTACATCTAGTTTACTCAACTCCTCAAACACCTCTTGCTCACTTACAGTCAGTCTCTCCTCCCCATCATCAACTGCTCTAAATCTCTCCATGAAGTCACATTCACACGATTGAAAGACCTTTATGAACTGCTCATTTAGTATATCCACTACATATTCTGCTACAGCTGTCTTTATACCATTTTCTCCAATCAATGTCATCCTTTCATAATCATTCTTTCTTTTGCTGGCTACATATCGAAAGAACTCCCTAGGATTCTTTTTGGCTTCATTAGCTAACTGCTGTTCATACCTCACTTTAGCTATCCTCACCAGCTAAGTCACCTGCCTTGCCTGGTCTTTGTAAACCTCGTGGAATTGGTTATTTTCACTTCTCTTATGCTGCCTCCATAATGCCCTTTTTCTCTGTATTGCATGCTTAATCTCTTTATTCATCCAACTCACACCTACCTTATTTAACCTTCCCTTGGAATACATTTAGACATTGCATCTACTAGATATTTCTCAATTAATGTCACAATAGATTTCACTCAATGTTTTAAAGTTTGGAATGTGTGTGTGTGTTTTCCCATAAGATATTTATTTGTAGTTGGGTTAATTAAAAACTGGAATGAAAGATGCATACAAATATACAAATATTGTTAATGTGATAAAATTATGTTTATCAAAATGATATCCTGTTGCAAGAATATAACAGAAGAAACAATTGTTGTTTCCACTCATTTTGTTGTTTTGCTACTAATAGATGACTAGTGAGATCATGAGATGTGTAACTGTAAAGCAGTTACACATCTCATGGTTAAACTCACCAAGAAAGTTTGTATTTTAGCAGCCACATGAAGAATCAGCGAAATGTACCTACCTTCCTACAATGTTGGAATTAAAATACCTGTAGATGTTTTTATGCCGAGTATGTAAAATAGACATCAGGTAGAAACGAAACCTCACCTTCTTCACACTGATGATAAATGCATCTGGTCTGTAATATTGAACTCTATATTTGTGATACCCCAGCTGCTGTGACTTCATTCACAGTTGTAAGTTATTGAGAGTAGTGGATATGTTATACTATGATATGAAGTGAACATCTAATGGACACAAGAAAAGAACGGCAAGAAAAAGAGAGAGAGAGAGAGAGAGAGAGAGAGAGAGAGAGAGAGAGAGAGAGAGAAGCACTGTGCAAAGGAATGGCTATAGGAGAAAGTAAAGAGAGAAAGAGTTATAATTGATTCCCATAAGCAAAAAAGGAATTCAAATGAAATAAATGGCAATTTTTTGTGGAATCCTTATTATTCGTGTTCTAATCAAGAGGTTACTATATTTTCACTGTTATAAATTTTCTTTGTGATTTGAAGGTTGGAAAGAAAGTAATTCTCTATGTTTATGGAACTGTCAAGTAAAAACATGGTGACATTTCAAAATAGCTTTATTCTATTTCATTTTCAGATAGGTCAGGCTTATGACATAAACTATTAATGTTTTTGATACCTGCTTTAAGTAGAAGCTAAATATGTGTGAGGTATATTTACAGTAAAGCACAGCTGAAGATACAGATACACGAACTGTCAATTTAAGTCTTTATGACTGTAGATCCATGTGTGTTCACGAAGACTTAGGGGGATGCAGCAGAGGAGTGACAAGCTGGATGCATTAATTCCTTGTAAACTCCCTCATTAGGGGTTGAAAGACAACGTGCTCAAGATGTATGTAAAAGAAGGAACTCAAAATCAACGAGTATTACATTCAATTATTGAGTAACTGTGTACCTGGCTGCTGCTGCTGTTTCTCTTATAGAACTTCCATCAATTCAAAATACTTAAGGATTACTGTTGAAGATGTACTTTGAGTTTCAAGAACAAAATTAGCTAAGCTTTCGGAGGATGTAATTATCAATGAAGTATCAAATCATCCACCAATTGGTGAAAGTGACCATGAGGTGATTACTTGGGTGGTTGCCAGCAGTGCAAGGACACCTGTGAAAAAAGGGTATATGTGGAACTACAGGGGGGGGGATTATGAAGAGCTCAGGAGACAGCTTGCAGGTGTAGCATGGAATGAAGAGTTAGCTGGAAAAGAGATCAATGCAGCTTGGGGGATTTTCAAAAAATATTTAGTGGATGCAATGTCTAAATGTATACCACGGGTGAGTTAAATAAGTTAAGTGTGAGATGGATGAATAAAGAGATTAAGCATGCAATACAGAGAAAAAGGGCATTGTGGAGGCAGCATAAGAGAAGTGGAAGTAACCAATTTCATGAGTTCTACAAAGACCAGCCAAGGAGAGTGACTTGGTTGGTGAGAGTAGCTAAAGAGAGGTATGAACAGCAGTTAGCTAATGAAGCTAAAAAGAATCCTAGGGAGTTCTTTCGATATGTAGCCAGCAAAAGAAAGAATGATTATGGAAGGATGACATTGATTGGAGGAAATGGTATAAAGACAGCTGTTGCAGAATGTGTGGTGGAGATACTTAATGAGCAGTTCATAAAGATCTTTCAATCTTGTGAATGTGACTTCATGGAGAGATTAAGAGCAGTTGATGATGGGGAGGAGAGACTGACTGTAAGTAAGCAAGAGGTGTTTGGGGGAGTTGAGTAAACTAGATGTAAACAAGGCTGTGGGACTTGATAATATATCACAGCCTATTCTCAAGGAATGTGCCAGAGAGTTGACACCTGCCTTGACATATTTTTTTAATACGAGTCTTGCACTTGGTCAAGTCCCTAAAGAGTGGAAGGAGGGCAAGATTGTGCCACTTCATAAAGGAGGTGATCGAACTCAAGCATCGAACTATAGGCCTATCTGTGTGTCAAGTGTTGTGGTTAAGTTGTTGGAGAAGCTTGTGAGAACTAGGATCCAGAGTTGGGTTGACAACAATGGTATAATCTTTGATGGACAGCATGGATTTGCTAAAAGGAGGTCGTGTTTTAGTAATCTACTTACTTATTACAATAAAGCTTCCTTGGACAGAGGAGAAGGATACACAGTAATATACTTGGATTTTGCAAAAGCTTTTGATAGGGTACCTCATGATAAGTTGACAGTCAAACTAGAGCAGATGGGGTTGGATATTAGATTAGTGCATTGGATTGGAGACTGGCTATCTGATAGGTATCAACAAGTTGTGTATGGGGGTGCAATATCCAGGAAAAGGAAAGTCACTAGTGGAGTGCCTCAGGGATCTGTTTTAGGGCCATTACTATTTAACTTGTATATTAATGATATTGGCGAAGATTTGAATGGAGATATTCAGTTGTTTGCAGATGATGCAAAGTTGGGACGAACCATAAAGAGTAGTGAAGATGTTGTGGCCTTGCAAGAAGACTTGAATAAATTGAGTGATTGGGCAAGCAAATGGGGATGTGAGTTCAATGTTGCAAAATGTAAGGTTTTAAAATTTGGAAAACAAAGATGGGATGCAGAATTTATGCTTGGTGAGAATATATTGTTGGAAGTAGAGGAAATAAGAGATCTGGGAGTGATAGTGGATAAGGATCTAAAATTTAGGGGACACATCGCCAAAATTGTGAAGACAACACAAAGACTTCTGGGAATGATGAGGAGGACACTGGCGTGTAGAAGTAGGGAGATTCTTGTTCCATTGTATAAGGCTTTGATTAGGCCACAGATGGACTATCGTGCCCAGATTTGGTCACCTGGTTTTCAGAAGGATGAAGAGATGTTGGAAAGGGTCCAAAGGCGACTGACTAAGGTAGTTTCTGGCCTCTGGAATGTCGAGTATGAGGAAAGATTGAAAAGATGTAATTTGCAGAGTCTAGTGGAGAGAAGGAAGAGGGGAGATATGATAGAGACCTACAAGTTGGTAAGGGGCTGTTATAGGATCAATGGTGGAGAAGTTCTACAGAGAATAGTGGGAAATCAGGGGAGAACCAGAGGTCATCCCTGGAAACTGTATAAAGAGGGTGTGAGTAGGGGAGTGAGAGGCAGGTTTTTTTCGTGCAGAGTTGTGAATGATTGGAATGCCTTGCCTGAGAGTGTGGTGTCTGCAAGGAGTTTGAATGTGTTTAAGACCCGGTATGATGAGATGTGTGTGAGATAGAAGGACCTCCTAGATGAGTCTCTGACTCCATGAGGTCTTGTTTAATAATAATAATAATAATAATAATTTTAATTGTGTCTGTTTGATTCTCTAACTGAAATATGTTAATTCTGCCTTTTAAGACATTTTGCAATTAATGTCACAATAGACTTCCCTCAATATTTTAACGTTTTGAATGTATGTGTGTATAAGTGAGTAGAAGAATCATGATAGTTTTATTATAATTTTGTTTTATATGTTGTGATCTCACACACACACACACTTTGTTAGTAAAATGTATATTGAAAAACATCAAATTTAGTTTAAGTATGTAGCATAGCGAAACACTAAATATACTGTCCTAGGAATAGAACCTATAAAATTAGAAGAAAAGGTATTTGTACTAGATGTCTTAATCAATGACAGAATTGTAGTCTTGACTTTACAATATTATGCTTGATCCCATGGTATCAGTTACTGAATGGGAAGGATATTGGCATTGTATAGAAGCTTTGAAAAGATGCTTGAATGATGCACTATCTGAATGTATCCCTGGAGTTTGATGAACAAATAGGGTGGGAGTAAAGTGAATGAGCAAACTCATTAAGCAAGAGATCCATGAGAAGAAGAGGATGCAGAAGGAATCCTGTGAGAATGAGTTATGAAATATTATTATTGTTATTATTATTATTATTGCGTAACACCTCCAGGGAGTCCAAAGACTCATCGAGAGAGGGCATCTACTCTACAACTCTCCATCTCCACCACTTCACGAACCACAACTACCTTCATCATCTATCCCAATGCCACCACTAATATTTTCACAAACAATCACAAACATCCATGCCCATGGTGGGATTTGAACCCACAGCCTTTTGGCTAGAGAGCGGATATGCTACCCACTTTGACAACCAAGCCAGCAACATATATAAAGCACAAGTTAAAAAAGTTATGGCTATTTGTACAGAAAGCTAAGTTGGAGTATTAAAAGAAATTGACTGTGCAGGTTAAAGACAACCCAAAAGAATTTTATTGTTACGCTGCAAGTAAAATTCTCGTGGACAGGCTTATACGTTGGTTATGAATTATTAAATCACTTAAGGAATTGAACAATGTAGATACAAATATAAATTAAATTACACTTTAATAAATATTTCTGATATTTCAGCAATGTCACGTTGCCATCTTCAAAAGGAACTTACAAAAAAAGGCGCGTGCACATAGGCACTACAATGCAGTAACTGAGAATGAAGAGATGAAGCTATTGTTCTCCTAGAAGACCTGATGGTGCCCTCTAGCAGGCTAAGTAGGTGTTCTTGGCTGTTGGGCTGAAGGTCTACTGATGTAAGCCTCCCAAATTTGGGGCAGTCACATACAACCAAATTTGTTGAGGTTTGGAGAGTTTCTTAGGCCTGAGGCTGATTCCATAAATAGTCTTTCGAATTTGTATTTGCTACGGTGTATTACTGTAGCTTTCTTCCACCGTATTCTGTGGTGTGTATCCAGAGCATGGTCTGCAAGACCAAAATGGCTGTACTTGTGAAAACGGATGTAGTCCTTGTGTTCAGAAATTCTGATATTCACTGTCCTGCCTGTTTGGCCAAAGTAAGACAGCTTACAGCTGCATGGCTGTCCCCTCTATTTGTTTGTAGAATTTTCCCTGCCAAACGAAATAGCCTGAGTTCATTGTGAACTGAAATAGGGTTGAGATATCGGGAGAAAATTTAGCTTGGATTAGCTCTAAAGTTTCCCTGAGTGGGACATTTGTGAATAAGGAGGAGACATCAAAGCTGACCATTGACCTGGTCAGTATGTTGGAGTGTAAGGTTTTCTATGCTGGCTTTGAAGTGGGCTGAGTTTTTTTATGTGTGATGGTGTGTTGTCCAGTATAGTGTGTGAGCTCTTTGGCAAAATGTTTAGCTAATTTGTATGTGGGGGAATCAATGCCATCCACTGTGGGACGTAATGGCACATTTTCTTTATGTATTTTTGGGAGTCCGTAAATACGGGGGGGGGGGGGGGGTATAAGGTTAAACGGCTTTAATCTGTTGGTAACTTCTACAGGCCAAGAAGTGACTTTCTTAAGGAGCCTGTGAAGCTTAAACAACCAACACCCCAGAATCAACTTCACCCTGGAAAAAGAGGAAAACAACAACCTCCCTTTCCTAGACACACTAGTCACCTGCCAGTCTGATGGAACCTTGGTTTTCTCAGTTTATAGAAAACCCACCCATACAGGCAGATACATTCACCAACAATCCCCCACCCCCTCACAACAATATGGAGTGGTGAAAACACTATGCAACAGGGCTAAACTAATCTGTTTTAACGACATGGCCCTAAACACTGAACTAAATCACATCCTCGATACTTTCTCAGCCAATGGCTACACCCCAAAAAAAATCCAAAAAATATTAAAACCTACAAACCACATCCCCCCTCCACAACAAAGATTACTCAAAATCCATCACCATTCCCTACATCCAAGGCACCTTGGAAAAAATTACCAAAATCTTAAATAAACATGACCTGACCTCCTGTTACAGACCATACAGAAAATTGGCATCCCTTATCCACTCCACTAAAGACCAACCACCTCCCATAGACCTACCTTGTGTATACCAGGTCCCTTGGAGCTGTAAACTGTCTTACTTTGGCCAAACAGGCAGGACAGCTAATATCAGAATTTCTGAACACAAGGACTAGATCCGTTTTCACAAGTACAGCCATTCTGGTCTTGCAGACCATGCTCTGGATACACGCCACAGAATACAGTGGAAGAAAGCTACAGTAATACACCGTAGCAAATACAAATTCAAAAGACTATTTATGGAATCAGCCTCAGCCCTAAGAAACTCTCCAAACCTCAACAAATTTGGTTGCATGCGACTGCCCCAAATTTGGGAGGCTTACATCAGCAGACCTTCAGCCCAACGGCCAAGAACACCTACTTAGCCCGCCAGAGGACACCATCAGGTCTTTTAGGAGATGATGGTGCCCTCTAAATCCATCTCTTCATTCTCAGTTACTGTGTTGTAGTGCCTACGTGTACGTGCCTTTTTTTGTAAGTTCCTTTTGAAGATGGCAATGTGACGTTGCCGAAATATCGGAAATATTTATTAAAGTGTAATTTAATTTATATTCGTATCTACGTTGTTCAATTCCTTAAGTGATTTAATAATGCAAGTAAAAGAAAGAGTAAATGTAGAAAAATAACTTACTAAATGTACATGGTATCTTGTGTAAGAAGCAGGTAAGATTGTTGAAATAATGTATGCCCATTTTGCCAGTATCTATCACCCTGGTGCACACAGTGCTACAACCATACTGGATGAAGACAGAGGTGACTGAGAAGAAGGTTCTAAAGTTGTTGCATAACCTGAATAAGAATTCAGCAACAGGGATAAATGGGATATCATCATGCATGCTAAAAGAATGTTCAGTCAAAGTGGTTAGGTCCTTGACATGTTTGTATAATTTGAGTCTCAGGTATGGAAAGAATATGATAGTTTAATTGTAAGGGTGGCATAAAAACTCATGTCTAACTACTCACCTATCAGTATCTCTGAAGTGGTAATGAAATTTTAGAGAAGTTGGTAAGAACTAACATACAAAAAAAAAGGGTGGACAGACAAGTTATAGTTTGAAAGGAACAATATGAGTTTGCTAAAAGGAGGTCACACATTTGAGCATTTTGCTCATGATTTATAATAATATTAGGGTCAAGTTAGATAAAGGGGAACGGATACAGTGTGATATTGTTGAACTTTGCTAAAGCATTTGATCGAATATCACTTGAAAGGCTGCTGTATAAACTTGAAGACATGATTTGAACACAAGCAAACGGCTGATGAACATGCACCAGAAAGTGGTTTGTGTATGTCTGTGGGGAGGTGAATCTGAAGAGTTAAGGTGACCAGCAGAGTACCCCAGGAATCAGTCCTTAGACCTTTGTTATTATCTACTATATATTAATGATATCGGAAAAGACTTGGGAGGAGATGTTTAATTCTATGCACATGCTGCAAAGATAGGCAGGGCAATCAGGAATGCTACAGATATACAGCACTTGCAGAAGGATTTGAATAGCCTAGAACAATGTGTAACTGATAATGGCTATCAATTCAATTTTAGCAAGTGTAAAGTAAGGCACTTTGGCATGATGAGATTTTTAACAGAATATGTTTTTGTTTGATTATGCTTGGAAAAACTGATCAGGATAGGGATCTTAAAGTTATGGTGGAGAGGAATTTGAAGGTCAAAAGTCACATAGCTGTAGCACAATTGGAAGAACAGCAGAACATTGCACCCTTCAATTGGAAAAGACCTGGGTTCGATTCTCGTTGCGACGAGGGGAATCCTTATATGGGCTTTTTCAGTTGAAGGTGAGTTAGCCGATCTCATACAGTGGTAGCAGGCTTTTTTCTCCTGGAAACTCGAGTTTTTCATCCTGCGTATAGACAATTCGCTACAACCCAGTTGTGTGTGTTCTGATGGCCCAGTTCCAGCCTTCAGAATACACACAATTTACAGACAAAAAATACTGTTGTTGGTGATGATGGGTGATAGATGCCATTGATGGTAGTAGTGTCGTAGTTGGAGAATTAAGTAGTAGTGGAGTGGATGAGATGTATTTAGCGAAGTAGAGCAGTGTGCCCTCCCACAATAAGTCCTTGGACTCCCTGGAGGTGTCATGTAATAATAATAATAATAATGATAATAAATAGCAAAAACTGTAAATATAAATATAACTCACAGGATAATTGAGTTGCTAGCGAAAATTGCAAATACAACTCATAGGATAACTGAGTTGCTGAAATAAACAATGACATATAAGGATAAAGAAGTCATTCTGTCTCTTTATAAGGCCTTGATATGACCACACTTGGGCTGCTGTGTTCAGCTTTGGTCTCCTGGATACTCCAGTGCAATATAGAACACAATGAAAGTGTAAATTCTGCCACTGCGAAATCATGAAAATGGAGGCCCAAACTGCAAATGTAGGTCCTCTGAAAATATACTCCATATATATAACTCTCCAAACAAACAGTTACTGGAAGCAAAGTTGATTGAAATGTTAGACACAAACCAAGCATTGCTATTAGCAGAAGACCTAAATGCTAAGCACACAGCCTGGAACAACAGAACAACAAATCAAAATGATAGAACTCTCATTACCTTTGCTGTCACCAAGAACACACTGATTATGGGACCTTCAAAATTCAAGGTCCTATGTATCACTACATAGGACCTACAATGTAGCAATACTACAAAATATCACATATCAAAGTGTGATGGATGACCTCAGCTGACTGCACTCCAGTTTTACTCCAACTAGGCTTACAATATAAAATTATCCCAGATTGGGTCCCAACCATCAACTCAATAAAACTAATAGGCTCTACATGAATCTGATGGCCCAGTTCCAGCCATCGACTCAAAGGAAAAAATTGACAACTCAATTTCGAGACTAGAAAAACAAATAACTGCATGAACAGCTGCCGACATGGACATGCTACACACAAACACTGAATGACTTCCTGATGAGATTAAAAATCTGATCCGTGTTTATAAATGCATGCATTTATAAGCATTCCATTTAGGCTTTTATTTTTGTAGACAGAAGACATCTTAAGCTTGCACGGCAATAACTGAGCTTTGCGTTGTGTATTGAAGGCTGATGCTTGCTCATCTAGTCAAAGCCACCTTGGCTTGTTTGGTTGTGGGAGCTTCCAGGTCCTCGCTATAGCACTGTGATTTCATGCACGTGCATAGCCATTTCCACTCCCTTCACATCGTCTTAAACACAGGCCATATGCAGTCAAAGTAGCTCTAGCCAGTGAGCTTCAGCCAGCCTTTACAAGTGTGCATGTTGCTTGGGAAAATTAAGTTACAACCAACTTTTTATGACAATATTATTGACCAGTTCATAAAGAACCGTAGGGTAGAATTTGTATTCAAGTATGTCAGCTAAATTGAAAAAGATAGAATATAATTTGTAAAATAAATGTTGTATTTGAATGACTAAATGTACATAAATTTCTAAATATATAGTTTTAAATGGTCAGTAATTCATTATTCCGCTAATCAGACTTCAATCACATCTCTCACTCCCTGAATGATAACAAGAGCAAGCGTGAATTTCAAGACCAGCATTCACCCCTGAAAATATCTGTACTTTCATTAAAGTTAATTACTGTGGTATCGTGTAATTTGTTGTTTAACCCTCCAATTCGCCAGGACATATATATATGTCCAGCTAAATCTGGATACGATTCAGTACACCTGTTGAAAGAGCATGGATAAGAAGTGCAATTAGGCTGTTCTGTCCTTTAAAATATGCAATAATCCTTCATACTGTAAAGAACAATTAACCAAATTATCTCACAAAGATGAGTCTCAGTTCTCTATAACAAGGAACACAATTCCTTGTTTAATGATGGGCAACTGGACTCTTAGTTATATTAGAGAGATTAAAAATATAGAAATTATTTTTATTTTCTCTTTTTATTGTACAGTTTTAAATTCCAGGACAAAATATAAATCCTTGCATATTTCTTCACTTAAATATTGCATTACCTTGGAAAACCAATGTTTAATGTTTTTGTGTAATTATGTCTAATTATGTCTTACTCAACAGAACATTTTCTTTGTTTTTGAAGAAATTAATTCACGATAATTATTTGAAATATTATTTAAAAAAACTGGCTGCCGACATTCTAGATTATGTTATCTTTGTTCAAAATCATATTTCGAAGAATAATTCACACATTTCCTTCAAGAAATCTGTGAATTATTCTTTGACGACTTTGCTTTATAGAGAATAATATGCAATTCTTTAATCATATCACTCATTTTTTTTTCAAAATATCATAATCTACTGTTCTTTGCACTTCCACCTTGTGTCCCTGTATATAAAACTTTTGCTACTATTTTACACTAAACTGCATGACCATGTTCCTGAAGTGATTTATGTTTGTAACAATTGCTTGCAGATTGAATAGGTCTATAACCCTCCCCCCCAACCCCCTCCCAAAAAAAGATTATGTAACACATATGTGCCTTTTCTCTTAAAAAATTCAAATCTTTTTTCAAGATAATTGTATGAAATAATTTAGAATTTTTCGATAATAAAAGTGAAACTGATCACTATAAAGAAAGAAATCATTTTTGGCATAAATACTGCATCAGCCTGTAAAAGAAATGTCAGTTTTTATGTGTTAGGATGTCTGCTAATCAACAACTGAAAATGAAACAAGACATTCTTGCTTGACACAATTTAGTGTGACTTCTGTTATTATCTGGTTTTTTCTTATTGTTGAAAGAAAAAATTACTGCACATATTTCTTTTGTCAATACAAGAGTGCAAAAATCTGTAAATTGATTACATTATAGCTGATAGAGAATTCATGCTGGAAAAAATATTTATGTAAGAGTTCTGGGAAAAAACTTTTTCTCTTGTGTTTCTCAAAAGCAGTAAGAGTAATCTAAGACTTTAGCTTTTCCTCCAGCTAAGAGGATTATTGTCGAGCATTTCTAAGACGTATTTCAGAAATAGCAACCAGCAGCAGTAGAAGTAGTAATATTTAGAATTTTTATTATTTAAAAAAAAAGAAACAAAAATAACACAACTGAA
The DNA here is from genome assembly GCF_054136105.1 of Typopeltis vanoorti. NCBI lineage: Eukaryota > Metazoa > Arthropoda > Arachnida > Uropygi > Thelyphonidae > Typopeltis > Typopeltis vanoorti. The sequence continues at coordinate 98,324,074 of NC_143551.1, read as the reverse complement.
CTTTCTTTTGTGTGGTATGCATAAACAGTTTTACATATTGAAAATATCTGTGTTTGAAGGCAAAAGACAGCTGTATTATAATTATTATTACTATTATTTGTCACTTCCAGAGAGTTCAAAGACTCATCGAGGGAGGGCATCCACTCTACAACTCTGCTTCCACCAATCACAATCCACCAACTGACCGCAACTGCACCAATGGCATCTACCACCACAATTAGTATTTCCACAGGCAATCACAAACATCCATGCCCATGGCGGGATTCGAATCTGCAGCCTCTTGACTGGAATGCAAACACACTAACCACTCGGCCAGCCAGGCTGGCTGTATGCGAGAGATGGGTTGCATCTGAACATGGAAGGTCATAAGCGATTGAAGAAGTTACTGTTTTCTGAACAAGTTGAAGTAATTGGGCAGGGAAACTAAAATTGAAAAGGTTGAGTGTAAGAGGGAGCGATCATGTGGTATTGACTTGGGAGGTTGCAAAATCTGTGGATTTTTCTGTTAAGAAGGGGTATATATGTAACTGTCCGTGCGGTAGCCTAGTGGCTTAGCGCTTCGCAACCATATGCCTGGGGAAGGAGTGTCATAGGTTCGATTCCCGTCGGAGACGTGAGGAGCTCAAGGATCTTCCTCAGCCATAGCCAAGTTAGCCGGTCTTGGGCGTGGACAGTAGGGTTTTTTCCGCCAGTTTATCTGAGGTTTTTCATCCCGCAAGCAGACAAACCGGCCCCGTGAACACACAGGTTACAGTCAAAAAAATACTTACGGCAAGGAAGGCAATGGGAAACCACCTTACTCATAATCATCTCCCTAGTATAGTAGCATATATAGCTACCCTCCCCTGGCCGTATGGCAGAAGGGAACAGATAGATAGATATATGTAACTACAGGTTAGGCAATTATAACAAGCTTTGGAGTGAGCTTACAGCCATCTCAACTTAGAGCTTACAGCTCAACTCACACAAAGTTTCAACCCTTGGTTGATTTTTATTGCTGTTTGTTTGCGTTTAAGCTGGCAGGTGAACTCACAAATGCATTATATGGTGGCATGTTTCAGTTCATGGTAGAATTTTATTTGAAATTAGTGGAAGTGTTTTTCACTTGGCTGTGTTACCAATTATATATTTGGCTTAATCCTTTATCCAAGTGTAAGCAAACAAAGTTTGTGCCTGAAGTATTTTCAGGACTGGGGAAAATCATGGCAAAGGTGGGATAAGTTCTCATCACTTGCCTTAGTATCTCCCATAATACAAAGCACATATCCAGTTTATCTGGGGTTTTTCATCCCGCAAGCAGGCAAACCGGCCCCGTGAACACACAGGTTACAGTCAAAAAAATACTTACGGCAAGGAAGGCAACGGGAAACCACCTTACTCATAATCATCTCCCTAGTATAGTAGCATATATAGCTACCCTCCCCTGGCCGTATGGCAGAAGGGAACAGATAGATAGATATATGTAACTACAGGTTAGGCAATTATAACAAGCTTTGGAGTGAGCTTACAGCCATCCCATGGCAGAACATATTGCAGGGGAAAGATGTTAGCAGTGCATGGGATAAAATCAGCAGGTATCTGAGGAAGGTAATATCAGATTGTGTCCCCATGGTCAGGAAGACAAACAAGGTAGGCGTTAGATGGATGAGTAGTAGTATCAAGGTTGATCCAAAAAAAATAAAATTTTATGGAGAATTTACAAGGAGAAATGCAATCAGTACACCCATGAGCAGTACAAGGCTCAAGCTAGGAAGGTTACCAGCATAGTAAGAAAAGCTAAATCAGATTATGAGAAGACCTTAGCCAAGGAGATCAATGGTAATCCCAAAGAGTTCTTCCGCTATGTGGCAAGTAAAAGGAAGAATGACTTCGGAAGGATAACTTTAGTGGGTGCTGATGGTATTGAGGCGACAAATTCAGATGTAATAGTAGAGTTACTGAGTGATCACTTTTCAAAAGTCTATCACCCAAGTGAGGATATCTCTGTACCTGTAGCAATAAGTAATGTGAGAATTAAAGTTAAGAAATCAGAAGTACTTTGCAGTATTTGCAAAAGAAGTATATTGCAAAATTTAAATGCAAACACTGCTGTAGGTTTAGATGGAATATCAGCTCGGGTGTTGCGTGAATGTGCAATGGAATTGTCAACGCTTCTTACTTGGTTATTTAACTTAAGTTTGAACTCTGGTATGGTCCCTAGGGAGTAAAAGGAAGGCAAAGTAGTTCCTTTGCATAAAGGCAGCTCTAAAACTGTGGTAGTTAATTACGGACCAATCACCATCTTGGGAGTAGTGGTAAAAGCATTGGAAAAGTTGGTTAAAGACAAAAATAAAGAATGGGTGGATCAGGATATGATACTCTATAGGGGCCAACATGGTTTTGTTAAAAGTCGATCCTGTCTTAGCAATCTATTAACTTTTTATAATAGAATGACATCTGAGTTAGACAAAGGAAATGGCTACACAGTGGTACTTCTGGATTTTGCTAAAGCATTTGACAGGATACTCCATGGAATAATGTTGTGCAAATTGGAGCAGATGGGAGATGGATACTAAACTGGTGATATAGACAGGAGAATGACTCAGGGAGAGATACCAGAAGGTGGTGTATGAAGAAGCAGAGTCCAGGATGAGGCAGGTGACCAGTGGTGTGCCTCAGGGCTGTGTGCTTGGGCCATTGTTGTTTAATTTGTACATAAATGATATAGGAAATGGCTTAAAGGGAGATATTCAGTTGTTTGCTAATGATGCAAAGTTGGGTAGCACAATAAAAAATCAAGCTGATGTTGAGAGTTTGCAGGATGATTTAAATAAGCTGGCGAAATGGGCAAAAGGTAATGGATGTCAGTTCAATGCGGAAAAGTGTAAAGTTATGCATTTTGGGATTAAAAGATTACCAGCTGTGTACTACATTGATGGAATAGTACTCCAAGAGATTGATGAGGTAGAGACTTAAGGGTGGTGGTGGATAGGGAGATGAAGTTCAGGGGACACATTGCTAAGATGTCGAAGATTGCACATAGGATTACTTGGTTATTGAGGAACACACTAACATCCAGAGATAAATAGGTCATTATTCCCCTTTATAAAGCGTTGATACTTCCATATTTGGATTACTGTGCTCAGGTCTGGTCACCTGGATTCCTTGGAGAAGAGGAAGTTGTGGAGAGGGTTCAGAGAAGAGTGACTAAGTCGGTGAGTAAAGTAAAAAATGCTCCCTACATTGATAGATTGAGAGCTTGTGGATTGCAAAGGTTGGTTGATAGGCAGAGAAGAGGGGATATGACAGAAACATTTAAATTACTAAAAGGTTTTTATAAGATTGATGCAGGACAAATGTTTCAGCTGTGTGAGAGTGATGGAAGAACAAGAGGTCATCCCTGGAAATTAAGGAAAAGTGTGGTTAACAAGGGTGTGAGAACAAGGTTTTTCGCCTGGAGGGTGGTGAATGAGTGGAATGCATTGCCTGTCTCAGTTGTGAGTTCTTTGTCTGTAAATGAATTCAAGAAGAGATATGATAGATATTGTTTTGATAGTTTGGGTCTCCCACAGTGAGTCTACTGCCTCCATGGAGATACCCGTAATAATAATAACAATAATGGCATAGTATTTCTAAATCTTAGAATAATTTCAGCAGCCCACTGAATAGCTGATTTCAGATATAAAGAAATAGTACAGAATTAGAAGCTTCAAATATACAACAATGTTATTGTTTTATTTCTTTTGTCAAAACGGTAAACTGAAATAAGAGATTCTGAATACTGTCCGAAAGCTTTCAAACCAGTTGGAAGTTTTGGGTCAACCTTTAACATGAGTTGCCTCAGTTCTGAAGCTACTTCAGGTGCATACTTTGTTTGCTTACACATGGATAAAGGATTAAACTAAATTTATTATAATCTAACCAAGTGGGAAAAAACTTCCAACATCTTTCTCTAAATTTGGCAACTCATATAGGTAAATATGACTTCTCCATTGCTTCCACCTTGGTATCACCACCTCTGGGTCTGGCTCCCACTGACGAGACCTCAATAAAGGTCGAAACTGGTTGGAAGCTTGGGTGATGAATGGCAATGCTGTAGCCCATGAAATTAACTGAGGCATGGATGTTACCCCCTCAGATGAGATATGAACAAATGAGCGGCTCTGCTCGGTGGTGGGGGTGAGCCTGCCAAGGTGTAGAGCCAACTAGTTCTGAGAGTTCTTCTCAGTGGCAGGGTGAACCTGTTATTGAGGGGAACAATGCTGAGTTTTTGATGTTTGACCTGTACTTGAACATTCAATAAAGGTCAAAACCGGTCTGGGTAGTGGCCCTTTCCTTAATGCACAGCATTATACATGTCTGCATTGCATTATGGGAGATACTGAGACAAGGAGTGATGAGAGCTTGGGCCATCTTTACCACGAGTTTCCTCACTCCGGAAGATACTTCAGGTGCAAACTTTGTTTGCTTACACTTGGATAAAAGGATTAAAATTATAGTCTAACCAATATCTCAGTGGTTAAACACTGGATATTATAGTAATGTGCATCCTATAAAAAAAAAAAAAAAAAAAATCTGTTGCAATTTTAAGCAAAAGAAGAAGCCAGAGAGTCTCTGATAAAATACCATTCGATATACATTTTTGATACTAAAAAAAGACACAATTGAAAACCGAGTAATGCAGTTTATAATCATTTGTTGTTCATAAAAAAAATTTTAAAAAAAATCATTCCTAAAATTGAAATGTAATGATCCATATAAAGATATTTTGCAAAGAAAGAAAGCAAAATGCCATATTTATTTCACTAAATGTTATTTAAAAATATAAATATTTGATAAAATATTTTAAATGGAAAAAAACATTTGAAAATTTGCAAAAAAATCTATATTGTCAAAAAGTGAAGGAAATTTACTATTACTAAAATATATTCATTGCAAAGTATCATCTGCCAAAATGAATAATCAATCCTGAAATGATCTGCAGTCATTTCAGGATTGATTATTCATTTTGGCAGATGTGAAACTCATTTTTATTTTTGGAAATGCAATAAATAAATTGTGCAGCAAAAAAAAATGATCAAATATCCTAGTACAGTAAAGGAAATTCCAAGTAACACAGTACATGTAAAGACAAGTGACACAAAAGTCGCTCCACCACAGCAATCCTCTAATGGCTATAAAATAACTGTTAAGGGATTAACGGCGGAGGAGGGTAAATACTTGATAAAAGGTAGAATGCCGATGAAGTTTAGATCCATGAAAAATGCTGGGGTGGTTTGGTTATTTCACCCACCTCGGCTGGTAGGAAGGTTAACTAGATAAAGGATTTTTCTTCATAATTCATATCATCATGTCTGCTCAAAAGCAAATAGGGCAATGGAGCAGCTATATCCATTACTGAATTATTGTAGCTGGCTAAGCATGGAACTTCAACTGCTGCTATACAAGATGCTGATCAGGACAGTCCTCATGTATGGCTCACCCACGTAGAGACAGGCAGCAGATTCCAACATTAGCAAACCACAGATGATCCAAAACAAAAATAGCATTCAACGTCTTAAAAATAGCATTCAATGCACCATGGTTCGTAAGAAACATGCAGTTTCACTGAAAAAGCCAATAATCCAGTGATCAAATTTTTTTAGATGAAAAGGCTGAAAAATTCTTTGTAATGCTGCTATCCAATCACTAATCTGAAAAGCAGTGGACAATATTGAGAATGACTCTGCAAAATACAAATGTACCAAAACCATACTGAATAGGTAGGTTTTTTAAAACCCACTGCCAGAGGCCCAAAATGGTTGAGAATATTCTACGTCCATTATGGTTCACCATCTAGTGGTAGACTAAAACAAATATCTCAAGACAAATATCCAAAAACACCATACTAAACAAGTATTCAAAAAAAAATTAAATAAATAAAAAATAAATTAAAAAAATATGGCACAGCCATATTTCTCAAGCTCAATATTATTATTATTATTATTATTATCAACACTCGACCTCCATGGAGACAGAGACTCATCGTCGGAGGTACTCACTATTGCATACAATGCTCATCCAACCGTGTCTTAAACTGATTCAAAGTGTCCACATCCACAACACACTCAGGCAATGCATTCCAGTCACCAACCACCTTCCATGCAAAGAATATGCTTCTCACTCCTTTATTCACACCCTCCTCATACAGTTTCCAGCAATGGCCTCTTGTTCTACTTCCCTCTCCAATTCTATGAAAAATTTCTTCCATGTCTACCTGATAACAATCCCTGACCCAGTTTATATGTCTCAATCACACCCTTCCCCTTCCTCCTATTCACGAGGCCCTGCAACTTACATCCCTCAATATTTCCTTGTACTCCACATTCCAAAGACCACTACTACCTTTGTGAATCTTCTCTCTACCCTTTCCAACATATCCTCGTTGCCATGAAAACCCGGAGACCAAATCTGTGCACAATAATCCATATGAGGCCTGATCAAGGCCTTATACAGTGGAATCATAACCTCTCTATTTCTGCATGTCAGGGTACTCCGCATCATTACCATTATTCAATGTGATGTCTTCACAACTTGTACAATGTGGCCCCTGAATTTCAGGTCCTTGTCCACCATCACACCAAGATTTCTCTTCTCCTCTACTTCTGCTAAAGTTTCCCCACCAAGTGTATACTTGGCATCCCATTGTTGCTTACCAAATCTCAAAACCTTACACTTGGCAACATTGAACTGACAGTTCCACTTACCTGCCTATTCATGCAATCTATTCAAGTCCTCTTGTAAGGCATTAATATCAGCCTGACTGTGCATTGCTCTCCCCAGTTTTGCATCATCTGCAAACAGCTGGATATCACTAGTTAAACCCAACCCAACATCATTAACATCCAAATTGAACAACAATGGCCCCAAAACTGACCCCCTGTGGCACACCATTGGTGACCTTTCTCTTTCGAGATACTGCACCCCCACATACAACTTTCTGATAACTATCTGACAGCCAGTCACTTATCCAACACAGAAGTCTGTTATCCAATCCCATCTCTTTCAATTTAATTAAGAGCTTGTCATGAGGCAGTCTATCAAAAGCTTTTGTTAAATCCAACTACACCACTGTATGCATCTCCTCTGTCCAAGGTATTTGTCACCTTGTTATAGTACATAAATAAGTTAGTGAAACATTATCTCTCCTTAACAAACCCATGCTTATAACCACAGAGAATACTGCTGTTATCAATCCGTTTCTGTATCCTATTTCTCATCAATCTCTCCAGGACCTTCACCACAACTCCAGATATACAGACCGGTCTATAATTTGAAGCTACAGCCTTATCACCAGCTTTATGCAGTGGAACAATTTTACCCTCCTTCTACTCCCTTGGAACCTGTGCTGTTGCAAAACTCTTGTTAAACAGGCATGCCAATGCTACTGCCAGTTCCCTGGAACATTCTCTTAAGATGCATGGTGATATTTCATCAAATCCTATCGCCTTATTAACATCAAGGTTATTTATTTCCTCAAATACCTCCTGCTCACTCACAATTAAGCTATCCTCTCCTATGTCCTCTACACTTAAGTTCTTCATGATTCTACCCTGATCAGAATGAAACACACTTACAAATTGATCACTGAATACCTCAACAATGTCTTCTGCAGCAGTTACCATTCTACCACTTTAATCCCTTAACTTCATCTTTCCATGATCATTCTTCCTTCTACTTGCCACATATCTAAAAAAACTCTCTAGGGTTTTTCTTACCTGATTTGCCAATTTCTGCTCATACTCTACTTTTGTTTTTCCTTACTAAATGAGTCACTTTCCTGGCTTGTTCTTTATATTCTTCATGTGACTGTTACCATTATTCATCTTGTACTTCCTCCAAAGGACTTTCTTTTTCCAGATTTCTTGCTTAAGCTCTACATTCATCCACATAGAACACAATGAAATTATAAATCCTGTCACTACCAAGATAGAAATTTTTGCTATCACCTTTGCTATTTTGCTATCTATGTGGCAGACATCCCATGCACATTTGCCACCATAATGGCACTATACACAATGGTACTCTAATAGTGGCCTGCTTCCTGTAACCTAGATTAGCAACTGAAAAACTGCAAAATGCTTGCTCAAAACTATAACAATGATTCAGAAAATGATAAATTGATGTTAATGTAGACAAGAGCTCTGTAGTACTATTCATAAGAAGATGAGTGTTTGACAGATGGGACCATATTTGGTATCCCCATTCCATAGCAACCTGTAGCCTAATACTTAGGGATACAACTATATAATGGGCTTCATTTCCCAATGCATATTGATCATATCTGCTCAACAGCAAATAGGACAGCTGAACACTGTAGCCATTAAATGAAACTTAAACTGCTCTTATACAAGATGCTGATCAGGCCTGTCCTGATGTATGGCTCAACCACATGGAGTCATGCAGTAGATTCATGCAGCAAATATTTATTAATAGCATTCAATGCAAAAGCAATACAAAATGCTTACTGAAAATCATAAATTTTAGACTAATGCCATTTTAAAGCTAATGTTGAAAATACTCAATCAGCAACTTTTGTAAAATAGCAAATACACAGTTCATTCAAAACCCTCAGCAACAATAGAAGTGTCAAAATTTCTTCCATTACAAAATTCCATTAAAACTTCTTTCATTTCTAATTAAAATTATAATAACAGAGTTATAATAAAATATTATGTATTAGTAGAATTTTCATCTGAGTATCATAGGCATCGTCAGTACATGTAAAAAGCTAATTAAACAATAACTGACAATTCCAAAAGGCACCACCTAAGTAGTTAATGTACGATAACTAAAAAAGGTCATTAAATTTCCTAACTTATTTAAAAAAAAAATAGATAAATAAATAAATTATATATATATATATATATAATATATAATATCTCCAACAAAGGGGATAGACGTAGATTATCGGATCTGTTTAAAAGTTAGGAGAGTGAAATAAAGTTTCACATGGTTCTTTATACCATATCAATAATATAATTGATACGGTAAAAAGTGACTTAGAAGATTGAAATATAAGATCTGATAATGTTGGAGTCTTGACAGGTAACAGACTGATTTGGAGGAAAATTGTAGATAGGAAGTTAGTAATGATGTAAATTTTTTATGTAGTGCTATCATATCCTGTACACCCCTTGTGAGGGTACATGGCAGGAATTTGATAATGATGATGTTTCTTTATAAAGCCATTCCATGAGGAACCAACCTTTGTGAAGGACTCCTGTCTTGTTCTAATGAACTCTATGTCTAGTGTTCATGGCATGCTCTGCAAGTCTAGACTGTTTAGGCTCAAGGTATTGAATATAGTAATTGTGTTCTTCTAGCCGAATAAAAGCAGATCTTTCTGTTTGTCTGAAATAAGATAACCCACAAGAGCAAGGAATCTGGTAAACACCTGGATAACTGAGATGTAGAAGCTTGTCACTGGAGAAGTGAGAAAGGTGGAGATTTTTCTGACTGGTCGAAAGGCAACAAAAATATTTAGTGGTTTTAAAACTTTTGCATTCACTAATGCCTTGCACATAAGGGATAGGAATACGTGTTATTTCTTCTGTATTTGAAGAGCAAGATATATCAAAACTATTCAAAGCTCTTTTGATGAAAGAATTCTTATATCCATTAGAATTCTTATATCTTTCTGTAATAGTTCATCTGAAGAACAAAAGGAGTTTGCCCAATGAACCAGTGTTTTAATAGTTCCCACCTTTTGACTGGGATGGTGATGAAATTCAGCATGGATATAATGGCCTGCATGAGTGTTCTTCTTATAGACTGAGAAATGTAAGTTACCATCTGGTTGGCAAAGAATTAAAAGATCTAAAAAGGCTAACTGCTTATTTACTTCTACTATATGGAGTACATTTAATTTAGAGGGAAACTGTTGTACTTCATCAGAAGAGCCATTCCAGATTTCAAAAATGTCATCTACATATCTAAATCAATGAGTAGGTCTAGGTGAAATGTTGGCAAAAATACATCGTTCAAAGTGCTCCATAAAGAAGTTGGAAATAGCAGGAGAAATAGGATTGCCAATTGCTGTTCCTTCAATTTTGCTGATATAACTTGTTTTTAAAGGGAAAATAACCAGAATGTATTACAAAATCAAATATTGCAGGCAATCTTAACACAGAAAATGGAATAATTAAAAATTGTGTCATCCTTGCATTGAGGAACATACACAGGTTAATAACTGGAAAATTTAGATATTTCATTGGCATAAATAATAACATAATATTATTTTTATGGTTATTTAGCCTATTAGAGGAGTAACATGGGAATCTTCCCAGAAATAATACCTATAATAACATAATAAATTGTTTATATATATATATATATATATATTATTTAGAGAAGCCTCGTCATGTAGGCTATGATATTCATGAGCATTGACTTAGTCACTTTGATACATTTAGAAAGATATTTAATGACTAAAAAACCGAGAATTAATTAAAAGCTTTAATGATAAAAAACACAACTAGTTTCGGCTTAAAAACAGCCTTCATCAAGTATTTTTTAGGAAGAGGAAACAATAATAAAAACTGAAGATTCTAAAAAACTGAGAAGCACAGATAAATTGCAATACATAATTGAAATAAAAAACGCTGTATTAACATTCAAGGTTGTTCTTTTTTACGTGCCATTGTTTGTTGTATGCGTGGTAGCAGACTCTCGAGAACGCCAGTACTGAATAACAGCAGTATGGCTATCAGGGATGTTATAGCTTAAATTGTTTTTTAAATGTTCAGGATTAAGGACGATCTCCCTGGATTCCACTATCTTTTTTTCAAATTCATCATAGCAATGGAAAATGTTTTCAGATCTATCCCAGGAAATTGAGTGACCTTGAAAATTATCATGAGGATTATTAGAGAAGAGAATATGGCTGGATAAGGCACTAGCATGTGATCTTTTATAGGAGATGTCTCTTTTATGTTCCTCCATACGAAGTTCAATAGACTTATTAGTTTGACCATAAAAAGGAACATTACAGTCACACCATAGTTTATATACGCCAGGATATTTCAGATTGTGATGCTTAGTCTTAGAATGGCTTATAAGAGATTGGATTTTTGGAAGTGTAGTGAACAACGTCCTGATGTTGTACTTCTATAGGACTGTAGCCAATTTTTGGGAGACCGAACTGATGTATGGGATTGAGATGCTACCTTTTAAAATTGGTAGTCTCTGTATTGTGGTGTCTAGGAGGATCTATAAAAAATTTCTTGATATTTATTTTATAATATCCATTCTGTTCAAAGACATGTGAGAGGTGATTAATTTCTTTTTGAAGTTCATCTGGATCGTTTAAAAGAGAGTGTGCTCTGTGTCCCAAGGTGGAAATAGTTCTGAGTTTTTGTGGTGGAAAATGATGAGAAAGATTGTGAAGATATCTATTAGTATGCATTGGTTTTCTGTACATAGAGATTCTAAATTTTCAAGAGCAGCATGAGAGTTTTATATCCAGGAATGGTAGGGAGTTTTCATGTTTTAGTTCGGCTGTCAATTTTATATTTGGATGTTGGTTATTAAGATGATGAAGAAAATCCATGAGAAAGTTTTTGCAGTGACTCCATATAATAAAAACGTCATCTACATAATGCTTCCAAACCTTTGGTTTAAACGAAAAGGACGATATAGCTCTTGTTTTGAAGTCCTCAAGGTAAATATTTGCCAGAATAGGGGATAAACGGTTCCCCATCACCAAGCCCTGGTTCTGTTTATAGATGGTTTCTTGATATCAGAAGTAGCCAGATTGAACGCAATACTTTAATAAAGCAAACTTTTTTTTTGGATAATTAATCCTTTAGTAAAATTAATACTTCTTCAGTTGGTACATTTGCAAATAATGAAATAATATCTAAACTGAAATAATATCTAAACTATAATATCATTCTCGTTGATGATATATCTTTTATATGTGATACAAAGTCTATGGTGTTGTTGATGAACGATGAAGACTTATTAGAGAAAGATTTGAGGTATTTTGCAAGATGTTTTGAAAGCTTGTAGGTTGGAGAGGCAATACCCTCCACAATTGGGCGAAGAGGAATATTTTCTTTATGTATCTTCGGGACTCCATAAATACATGGTATAAGTGGATGTAGGGAGAGTAGAGAAAGACGTACATTGCGAGGAAGTTTATATATATAAATATTAGGGTTACCAAGTAATTTTATAAACTTGGTTATTTTACTCCTAATCCCAAGTAAGCAAACAGTTAAGTTAGCGCCTGAACGTAGTTCGTCTAAAGGTGGTGCAACACCAGGGCAACTCATTGTAAAGGTGGGTAAAAATATATGTAAAAACTTATATATATATATATATATGCGGAAAGCCTTACTATGGGCAGACAGAGAAATCTATCTTACTACGTCTCGAAGAGCATCAGAGAGACATTGCTTATAAGAGAACCAGAGCAACTGCTCTGTCGGGCCATGTCCTGCTTTCAATAAGCATGAACAACGAAGGCCACCAACATGAAATAAATTGGACATTGACTTCAAACCTACACATCTGCCATGATGAAATAGAGCGCCGCATTGTCAAGTCAAGGGAAATCACCTTAGACCCTTTTCATTTGAATAATAATCTTAGCTATAATTTGCCTGACTCTTTCAACTCTACTATTAGATACTGGAGATCGCGTGATTCCACACATACACAGGTGTACAACAATAGAACTTTAACTCGGACTGTAGTTCAAGCTCATAATAACTGTAATTTACAGTCGAATATTATGGCTTTATAATTGTATAGCTTTAGAGTGTGTCAATGTTAATTTAAGTGTCTTTTATTATCTTTCTATGTTCTTATCGCCTGAAGAAGTCATTCTTGACGAAACATGTTGCGTTTTTTCAAATAAATGTCATTGTGTTATAATTCTCGGGTTTAAGTCAGTTAATTTAGAAAAATGAATAAATATATATATATATAAATATGGCAGAATGATCATTGACTCGGTTAACATACATAGTTTTATGAAAAAATTGAATGATTAGAACCAAGATTTAATTAAAAAGGTTTTAATATAAACACACTACTAGTTTCGGCCTGTAACAGCCTTCTTCAGGTGACATTATAAAAGAAAAAAACACTAAACATTGAGGGTTAAAAGACTATGAACAACATAGACAGTCTTTATACATAATTAGTATGAAAACGTTGTAGTTGTATTTGAAGCTATTCTTTCATTTGTTGCATTGTTGGGAGAGTGCGTGCTTGCTGCATCACGTGAACACCAGTACATGATTACAGCTGAATGACTATCTGGGAGGTTGTAGCTTAAGTTGTTATTTAGATGAACAGGATTGAAGATGATTTCTCTAGATTCCACAATTTTTCTCTCTATTTCGTCACTGCAACGGAAGATGTTTGTAGATTTTTCCCAGCAGACTTTGTGACTTTGGTTATCATCATTAGGATTAGCCGAGAAAAGGATATGACTTGATAATGCACTTGCTCGCTGTCTCTTGTAAGTAATGTCTCTCATGTGTTCTTCCATACGCATTTCGACAGATTTGTCTGTCTGCCCGAAATAAGGAATATCGCAGTCACATAATATTTTATATATGCCAGGGTATTTGAGTTGATGATGACAAGGTTTTGGATGGCTAATTAAGGAACGGATCTTTGGAAGTGGAGTGAACAAGGTTCTGATATTGTATTTTTTTAGAACTTTTGCTAATTTATGTGAAACAGTACTTATGTAAGGAATAGATATATTGCTTTTGAATCTATTTGTTTCTTCTGAGTGATGTCTAAGAGGATTAAGAAGGAATTTGTTAATGATTTTCTTGGAATATCCATTAACTTCGAAAGAAGTTTTCAGATGGTTTATTTCTGTAAGCAGTTCATTTGGATCATCAAGAAGAGAACGGGCTCTATGTCCCAAGGTGGAAATTATTCCAAGCTTACGAGGAGGAAAATGATGGGACTGACTGTGCAGATATCTGTTGGTATGTGTGGGTTTTCTATATATCGATATTTTTAGCTTACCAGAAGAGCGAGTCAGTTTGACATCAAGAAAAGGCAAGGAATTATCCGTTTCAAGCTCAGCAGTAAACTTAATACTTTGATGTCGGCTATTGAGATGTTCAATATCAGAACCTTGTTCACTCCACTTCCAAAGATCCGTTCCTTAATTAGCCACCCAAAACCTTGTCATCATCAACTCAAATACCCTGGCGTATATAAAATATTATGTGACTGCGATATTCCTTATTTCGGGCAGACAGACAAATCTGTCGAAATGCGTATGGAAGAACACATGAGAGACATTACTTACAAGAGACAGCGAGCAAGTGCATTATCAAGTCATATCCTTTTCTCGGCTAATCCTAATGATGATAACCAAAGTCACAAAGTCTGCTGGGAAAAATCTACAAACATCTTCCGTTGCAGTGACGAAATAGAGAGAAAAATTGTGGAATCTAGAGAAATCATCTTCAATCCTGTTCATCTAAATAACAACTTAAGCTACAACTTCCCAGATAGTCATTCAGCTGTAATTATGTACTGGTGTTCACGTGATGCAGCAAGCACGCACTCTCCCAACAATGCAACAAATGAAAGAACAGCTTCAAATACAACTACAACGTTTTCATGCTAATTATGTATAAAGACTGTCTATGTTGTTTATAGTCTTTTAACCCTCAATGTTTAGTGTTTTTTCCTTTTATGTCACCTGAAGAAGGCTGTTACAGGCCGAAACTAGTAGTGTGTTTATATTAAAACCTTTTTAATTAAATCTCGGTTCTAGTCATTCAATTTTTTCATAAAACTATATATAAATATATATATATATATTATATAAATATATATGAATATCCTGTTGACTGCACCATTGTTAATAATTTGTGGGTTTTTATATTCCAGGATATTCATAGATATTATCTTAATATTATATTATAATATTATTATTAACATTAATCCTACCATAGAGATGATCTCTGTTTCTAACAATTGTTTTTTTAATTCCGAGTGCACCTATATGTTATTATATGCACAAGGGTTCACTCCAATTGGTGCAATGATCTTAACTCTTTCTTTCAGAATCCAAATAATCACTGACTCAAGACCAAAATACAAAATAAACACATTTAATAAAACAAAAACAATATATATACACTTCAAACAAATATTACATAACTAACTACAAATTAATTGGATCCAAGGCCTTTTAAAAACAAACTTAACACTTAAGACTAGACTATGATCCCACGCCTGAAGAAGTTGGACAATCCAATGAAACATGTTGCGTTTTGAATAAATTTAATTGTTATTCTAGTCTCGGTTATAGTCAGTATATATAAATATGAACATATCCCAGTACCGAGTTAATACTACAAATTGCTATATATATATAAATGAACCTGTATGATAATTACATGACTTTCAAAACTATACAAAAATATCATAAATACAATAAGTTTTAAAAGAGGTAAACCGTGAGTAGGTACACAATAATATCGGTACACAATAAATAACGGAAAAAAACTCACGTAGAAAGATTATTTATTAGTATAATTTTTGCCTGTGTGTCACAGGCATCCTCAGTCACAAAAGTCAGTTTCTCATGGAACGCCTTTATAAAGAAACATGTGAAACTCTACTTCATTCTCGTAACTTAAATAGATCCGACGACTTACGTCTGTCCCCTTTATGGGAGATAGTACTTTACAAATCAGCTAATCTTTCCTAACTTTTTATTGTATTAATTTTTTTTTTTTTTTTTTTTTTTTTTTTTTAGGAAAGTTATTGATCTTTTTAGTTATCTTACACCAGCTACTTAGGTGGCGCTTTTTGGAATTGTCAGTTAGTGTTTAATTTTGAGCTTAATGTACTGAGGATGCCTGTGACACACAGGCATCCTCATAATAAATAATCTTTCTACGTGAGTTTTTTCCGTTATTTATTGTGTACTGATCATAAATAAAATTTGCAAACTTATGAGTTAGCCTTTAAAAAAAAAGAAAGAAAGAAAGAAAAACTTTAAAATATTTTATACTAGACCAAAAATTATAGTATTGTCTAGTAGAATTTACTTTCACTAATCAAGAAAAAAAAATTCTACAAACACTAAACAGTCCTTATACAGCTTCCAGATAGTTTCATGTTCTGCCCCTTTTTTATGCAGGGTCAGTAACAAAGAATATTTTGAAAACAATATTCTTTGAGATAATGGTAAGGTATATCAACTACTAATGCATTAAAGAATATCATTTCATGTGTTTTCCTCTCAGAGCTTAGCCACAACCTTAGTCCATAAATGGATGCCAAAAGGACTATACTTTCAACTCTTGAAAAATGAAACCAATAGGGCTTCTTACAGCATTTAAACTAGTCAGCTAGACAAATTATTATCACAATCACTTACTGTTACAGTCCTCCATATCCCTTCTTCAGTCGTTTGAGGCCATTTGAATTTTTTTGCCTCTTCAATGGTCTGACACTGGTCATTTTGAACCTATTAAAATTACATTTAATACAGAATCAGAGGTCTAGGAGAATAGGAGAAGAGTGTCATTACTTAAATAAACTAAAATACTACTTAATGAGTTAATGAGCTCACATAATAACAATATTATATATATTTTTTTTTTTTCAAAATTAAATATATATATATATATATATTTTATTTATTTTTTTTTCAAAATTAAATATATATATACATACATTTTTTCCCCCCCAAACTCAAACACACAATTCATTCTATCCACTAACCACTTTACATGCAAAGAGCCTGCTTTTCACTCCCTTGCTCATACCTTCCATACACAGCTTCCAATATCTATTGTTCTACTTCCATCATCTCCCCATTCTATGAAAAATCTCCACATTTAACTCAACAATTCCTTAGCAACATTTGTCTCAACTATATTATTCCTTATCCTCTTCTCAAGGGCCTACAAATGGCATTTCTGAGATCTGTCCAAAGACCAACTAGGTTATTTCAGTCCTCTCTAGAACGTCTCCAGTACATCCTCATCCTTACAAAAATCAAGTGACCAGAGTTGAGCAAAGTAATCCTCATGTGGACTGATTAAGACCTTATATGATGAAACTATAACCGATTTACTTCTATGGTCCTCCTGAAATGTAGAATCATTGACATAATCCACTATAATATTCTCCAAATTTTAGCAATGTGACCATGAGCTTCAGGTTCATGTTCACCATCACTCCCAGATTCCTCATCCTTCTACCTCCTTCAAAACATGTATACTCTGCATCCCATCGTTGTTTATCAAATTTCAAAACCTTGCACTTAACAATATTGAAATCGCAACTCTACTCACGTCCACTTGCACACTCTATTTGGATCCTCTGTATGGCCACAATATCTGTTCTACCAGTTTTAACCAACTCTGCATCATATGCAAGCTCCTGTTAAACCTGTCCCAATAATATTAGCAAAAGAAATTAAATAATAATTACTGAAATAAAGAGCCACCAGGCTTCACTTCGGCGATGTAAAATTATAAAATTATTTAAATTAAGGGAATATTAAATCCCACATTATTTCAAAGCCGAATAAGAAACTCAAAGATAGAAATCCAAGATCCAAGAGTTTCATGCCGAATATATAGCAAACTATAAAAGTTTCTTATATTATGTTGGAGGTTTAATGGACTTTTTACAGCACTCACAAAGAATTAAAATAGAATTTAATACTTCCTATATTTCGTCCTAGTCACTAGGACATCTACGGGGATTACAAAGACAATTAATGTAACATGCACACAAAAACTTACAATACTAAGCCCAACCATGTGGGTGACAATAAAGTCCTATCTAGGTGGAGCGCCCTCTAAGGGCAGTTGTAGGTGGGACCTCTGGCGATGACTGTTTCCCAAATCTTCGGAAGCTTAATGCAACCGTATTTGTTAAGATTTGGTTGGTTTTTGAGAGCTGCTGCTGCTTCTAAGAAAAGTCTCTCTTTCTTGAATTTGCTGTGGTGGAGCATGGTGGTTTTTTTCCATGATACTCTGTGGGTGGTGTCCAAAACATGGTCAGCCAAGCCTGAATGGCCATAGTTGTGTTTAACGATGTACGACTTGTGTTCCTCTAGGCGGATGGATGCTGATCTGCCTGTCTGTCCAAAGTACGCAAGCTTACAGGAACAGGGTACTTTGTAAACTCCAGGCAGAGAGAGAGGAGGGAGCTGATCTTTCGTAGAACGGATAAGGGTAGCCAGTTTGCGGTAGGGCTTATATGCTGTGTGTAGGTTATACTTTTTTAGTATCTTAGCTATTTTTTCCGAAGTGCCACGGATGTAGGGTATGGTGATGGCATTTTTAAATTCTTGTTGATGAGAGGGACGGGGAATGGGGGAGGAATTGATTATTTTTTTGATACTGTGTTCGCTGTAGCCATTGGAGAGGAAAGTTCTGTGTAAGTGGTTAAGCTCAGTAGTGAGGGCGGTTCCACTGGAACAAAGATTGTGGGCTCTCTTGGTAAGGGTTTTAATGATGCCATATTGTTGTGAGGGGTGGTGGTGGGAGAGTTTGTGAATGTATCTGCCTGTGTGTGTGGGTTTTCTGTATACAGTGAAGGCAAGTGTATCATTAGGCAGGCGCGTGACTAAGGTGTCTAGGAAGGGTAAACAATTGTTCTTTTCCTTTTCCATAGTAAACTGGATTCTTGGATGTAGGCTATTGAGATGACCAAGGAAGGAATCTAACGTGTCTGGGCCATGAGGCCAAATAGAGAACACATCATCTACATATCTTAGCCAGATAGAAGGTTTGAGTGGGGCTGAGTCTATGGTCATCGCCAGAGGTCCCACCTTACATTCCAGGCCACCTACAACTGCCCTTAGAGGGCGCTCCACCTAGATAGGACTTTATTGTCACCCACGTGGTTGGGCTTAGTATTGTAAGTTTTTGTGTGCATGTTACATTAATTGTCTTTGTAATCCCCGTAGATGTCCTAGTGACTAGGACGAAATATAGGAAGTATTAAATTCTATTTTAATTCTTTGTGAGTGCTGTAAAAAGTCCATTAAACCTCCAACATAATGTCCTCACAGCACTTAAGCCTCTACACAAGAAGTATAAAAGTTTCTGCAGATGGTAGCATAAGCTAAAACACATGGTTCAATACCAGGGCAACTCGTAGCAAACGTGGGTACAGTTCTGATCACTATTCTTAGTATTTCCCATAATGTAAAACACATGGAGATGTGTTTTACATCTCCATGTGTTTAACATGGATATGTAAAACACATGGAGATGTATGATGTTATACATTATGGTGGAAGGTCACTACCCAGACCGGTTTCGACCTTTATTGAGGTCTCACTGATGAGACCTTTATCGAGGTCTCATCAGTGAGTAGGTAGACCAGATAATACTGAGATTATAGCGAAGTGAACTTATATACTTTGCTATATGAGTTGTCAAACAGGTGCATCAATAAATTACTGAAATAAAGAGCCACTAGGCTTCACTTTGGTGATGTAAAATTATAAAATTATTTAAATTAAGGGGATATTAAATCCCACATTATTTCAATGCCGAATAAGAAACTCAAAGATAGAAATCCAAGATTTTCGTGCCGAACATATAGCAAACTATAAACGTTTCGGCAGATTGTAGCGTAAGCTAAAACACATGGTTCAATCCGCTGAAACTTTTATAGTTTGCTATATATTCGGCATGAAACTCTTGGATCTTAGATTTCTATCTTTGAGTTTCTTATTCGGAATTCGGAAATATTCAGAAAAAAATCCCACATTTGAAATAATGTGGGATTTAATATCCCCTTAATTTAAATAATTTTATAATTTTACATCACTGAAGTGAAGCCTAGTGGCTCTTTATTTCAGTAATTTATTGGTGCACCTCTTTGAAAATTCATATAGAAAAGTATATAAGTTTTCTTTGCTATAATCTCAGTATTATCTGATCTACCCACTCACTGATGAGACCTCAATAAAGGTCGAAACTGGTCTGGGTAGTAACCTTCCACCATAATGCATAACATCATACATCTCCTAGAAGATTATATTATGGGAAATACTAAGAATAGGGATCAGAACTTTATCCACCTTTGCTATGAGTTGCCCTGGTATTGAACATGTGTTTTAACTTATGCTACAATCCGCCAAAACTTTTATAGTTTGCTATATATTCGGCATGAAACTCTTGGATCTTGGATTTCTATCTTTGAGTTTCTTATTCGGCTTTGAAATAATGTGGGATTTAATATTCCCTTAATTTAAATAATTAAATAATAATGATTCCAAACAGTTACCAAATTAGATGCCATCCAGTAATCAAAGGCCTTTGCAAAATTTAATAAACTATACTAATGCATATGTATCTCCCTCATGCAATGCATTTGTCACCGTGTTGTAATTATTATCTTCATCAGATCCAATCCCCCATGGAGTCAAAGGACATATCATGTGCAGTCCCAATACAACATACACAGTTCATCATAGTCTCAGGCAATGCATTATTGTCACCCACCAATCTCTATGCAAAAAACCTACTCTTCATTGCCCTATTCACAATCTCCTTATGCATTCTGGAAATGGCCTGCTGTTCTATCCCCCATTTTATGAAAAACCTCACCCATATTAATCTGGAAATAATCCCTTACCAACTTATGTCTCAATCATATTCCTCCTCCCTTCCTCCTCATATTGATACATTTGACTCTGTAAACTGCATTTCCTCAATCCTTCTTACTCAACATTCCAGAGACCAGAAACTACATTATTCAATAGTCTCTGGACGCTTTCCAATATCTCTTCATCCTTTTGGAAACCAGACGATGAAAGATGTGTATGTACAGTAATCCATATATGGTCTGATCAAAGCTTTATACAATGCAATCATAATTTCCATACTTATCATATCATAAGTAAGGAATCATATCTACATAGTATCTCCACATCATTGCCAGAATCTGTTTTGCTATCCTCTCAATTTTAGCAATGTGTCTCTCTCTTAAACTTTAGGAACTTATCTATCGTCAACCCAGATCTCTTATCTTTTCCACCTCCCCTAAGATATCACCATCATTTGTAATCTCTATTAGTGTTCCATCCTTGATTCCCTAAGTTTAAAACCCTTACACTTTGCAACAATGAACTGCAAACCCCCACACAGTTACCCACTGACTCAGTCTATTCTAGTCCTCTTGCAAAGCCACAATTCTTCTCATAATGCAGATAATGCTAAGTCTTCAACTTAGCATTATCTGCAAACAACTACTTATCACCATTCCACCATTCAAAGTGTTTCCACTATCAGTAACACAGAAGTTAAATCAGAAATGACCCCCCCCCCCAAACAGACCCTTGGGACACACCATTAGTAACTTCCTCTTCCAGGATATTACTTTCCCATACACAACTTCTGAATATCTATCAGATAGCCATTCAATGCACTAATCTATTATCGAACTCCATCCATGCCATTTAACTATCAAATTACCATGTGGTAATCTATCAAAAGCTTTTACAAAATCTAAGTACGAAGGTTGTTTAAAAAGTTTGGTCAAAAAAAAAGTTAAACACATTTTTTTGGAAAAAATCATCTTTATTTCTCAACATAGTCTCCATTGAGGCTACACATTTGGTCCAACGAGTTTACAATTTTTTCATCCCATCTAAAAAGTAGGAATTGTCAAATTGTACAAAATAGTCATTGACAGCCTTGATGACATCCTTGTTCGAAAAACATTTTTCCCACCAAGCCAAACATTTAAGTTTTGGATCAAGAAGAAGATATACAGGCCACGTCTGGTGAATACGGTGAATGTGGAACCAATTCGAACCTCAATTCATGCAATTTTGGCATTGCGATGGCTGATGTTTGGGGATGGTGCATTGTCTTGATGAAAGAACCCTTTTTTGTGCACCAATCTTGGCCATTTTTCTTCAGTTCTTCTTTTAAATGGTCCAAAAATGATACATAATTGACTCCTATTATTGATTTTATTGATACATAAATGACTCCAAGGATGTCATCAAGGCTATCATTGACAGCCTTGATGACATCCTTGTTCGAAAAACATTTTTCCGACCGAGCCAAACATTTAAGTTTTGGATCAAGAAGAAGACATATAGGCCAAGTCTAGTGAATACGGTGGATGTGGAACCAATTCGAACCTCAATTCATGCAATTTTGTCATTGCGATGGCTGATGTTTGGGGATGGTGCATTGTCTTGATGAAAGAACACTTTTTTGTGCGCCAATCTTGGCCATTTTTCTTCAGTTCTTCATTTAAATGGTCCAACAATGATACATAATTGACTCCTATTATTGTCTTACCCTTTTCAACTAGGCTATCATGATAAATCCTTGGAAATCCCAAAAACAGTAGCCATCACCTTCCCGGCTGACAAAACGGTCATCACTTTTTTTTGTGCTCTTTCACCGGGCATTGTCCACTGTTTTGACTGCTGCTTGGACTAAGGTGTGTAATGGTGGTGGATCCAAGTTTCGACTACAGTCACGAATCAACACAAAAAATCCTGTGAATTGTGATTAAACATCGCCAAACACTATGGTGAAATCTTTTGGCATGCATTTTTGATCCACAATCGCGGCACTCATCATGCACACAGCTTTTTCATGTGCAATTTTTCATGCAGATATTATACACCTGTTCAGTTGAGATGCCTACAATCTCAGCAATCTCACACACTTTCATCAGCGGTCTTCCATAACAATACCATGGAGTTTGTCAATCATTTCCTTCATAGTGACCTCAGTCGGGCATCCGGAGCATGCTTCATCTTCGATGGACCACATTTAAACTCATTTATCCAAAAATAAATAGTCTTTAATGCTGCTGCAGAATCCCCATGAACTGCATCTAACTCGGCTTTGATCTAAAGATTTTGTGCCATATGAAATAAACAACCTGTTATAGTTGTTGATGTAAATTTGTTAGAAAAAGCACTGATAGTTGCTTTCTCAAAGTCAACCTATAATGTTTTTAAGGTACTGAATAATCTGCTGTAAGTTAATTCTGATTTGCCAGGAAGCAAAGCAAAAAGCTGTCATAGAATCCTTGGGGAGGGGGGGGGTCTCATGCCAGTCCCAAGCCTGGATAAAGGAGGAGGGGTCAGTCAGATGAGTGTCAATGTTCTGACCATAAAGAATAAACACAATTGTTATCTGATGCATATACGATCAAACAGCTACAACATGCGGGATCGGATGCTGCCCGGATCAACAAGGTCCACGATACCAATTGAGCGATCGAGGGTTGGATCAAAAAGTGGGATACCGAAAGGAAACAGAAACTGAAACTAACAGAACTATTATCAGTAGGAACATCAAATGTATGGACACTTTGAATGATAGGGAAACTAGAATTACTTCACGAGGAAATGAAGAGATATCGGTGTGATATACTAGGACTGGCAGAGTTGTGATGGACATCAGCAGGAAAGATAAATAGATGCGAAGTCATATGGTCATGGCATGACACCAAGCATGAAGCAGGAGTTGGTTTCCTTCTTAACAAAAAAAAGCTAGAAAATCACTCTCAGGCTACAAACCAGTCAATGAACAAATTATAGCAGCAAGATTTCAAGCAAAACCATTTAATATATCAATAGTCCAGATATATGTACCCATATCTGACAGCACAGATGAAGATATTAATTTATTTTACAAAGATCTGACAGAGACAATAGAAACAATACCAAAGCAAGATGTACTAATTGTTGAAGAAGACTGGAATGCCAAAGTCGGAATATAGAATGATCGTTGGGAAAGAGTCATGGGAAAATATGATTTTAGAGAAAGAAATGAACGAGGTGAATAAATGTTAGAATTTGCTGTGGACCACAAGTGATCTGTAACACAAGATTCCAGCAAAAGGAGTGTAGAAAATGGACGTGGCAATCGAAAGATGGGAAAACCAAGAACATGATTGATATGATTATAATTAAAAGAAGATGGATAACATGGCACAGCAGTGTCAAACTTTTCAAGGAGCAGATATGGACTCAGATCATAGTTTAGTGACTGCAAACATCAAGTTGAAATTAAAAAGGAAAATATAAACCCCATCATCAGAAATGAAGAGAGCAAGAATAAGTGAAGCAGAAATAGGAAGAAGGTACAGAACAGTATTAGAGGAGAAACTTAAAAGTGTGGACAAAGAAAAATATTCGAATCTAAGAGTGAAAGGAGTACTGACGGAGCTAGAAGATGCAGTTGAAGAAACAGTACAGAAGAAGAAAAGATCAAGAAGAAATGGATTAGACACGAAACACTGAAGTTAGTACAGGAGAAAAGAACATTGAAGATAAGAAGGGATACATAAGAACAAATAGAGGACCAATATAGAAAAAAGTGTAATGAGGTGAAAAAAGCAGGATAAAATGAAATGGCTAGAAGCCCAATGCAATAATATAGAACCTATGGAGAGCATAAAACTAGGGAGGTGTACAAAATAATTAGAACCATTAATAGAAGGTGGCAACTAAAACAGACCACAGTTAAAAACCAAAAAAGCAAAGTATTGATGAATAAAGATAAAATTTTACAGAAATGGACAAGACACTGTAGTGAGTTATATGATAAAAAGCTAGATTTAGATAACGTTGGGAAACTGACTGAAGAATTGAAGCAGGTATCACCACCAGGTAATGAGTATGATATGAAATCACTCGGAAATGATATGATATGGAAAATGTTTCACGTCGTAAATGTTTACAGTGAAAATGTTTCCTACAGCGAATTTTCCTATGGTGAAAATGTTTACAACGAATTTTCCGGTCAAGCATACCGATATCCAAGTTTTGGAAAATAATGAAAGTATTAACTGTTCATAATTTGACCTATGCAACTTTTTACAATTGCTCCTTTGAACTCTAATAGTGTAATATCATACAATTCAGCTGTGATCAAGACATGAGTTAATATGCACATGAATCATGACTCTTTATTGTGATTCATCTTTTGAATGTAGTTAACAGTCTATTTCCCTGATGAAATCCATATAACGTTGGATGAAACATATTGGAGTTTTTAAATAAAATTCTATACAATTTTTTTTGCTACATGTGTAAGCCATAAAGTTAATTTATAGAAATCAGATATTGCTACATAATAAATATAAAGATTTAATTACTAATTATATGAAGAGCCAAAGGCTTCAATGCGGCGACATGAACTTATTTAAGTTAAGGGATATTACATCCCATATTGTTTCTTAGCCGAATAAGAAACTCAGAGTTTCATGCCGAATATAGAAACTATATAAAGTTCGGCAATTCCAAGCGTAAGCAAATACCTGGATAGTGCAACACCTGACCCATTTGGTAGTGCAAACTGAGGCAACTCATAGTAAGGGTGGAGCAAGCTCTGATCACTATTCTTGGTATTTACCCATAATGTGAACTTAGCTCCTAGGAGCTGTATTACTGTTCTACATTATGAGAGAAGGTCACTACCCAGACCGGTTTCAACCTTTATTGAGGTCTCATCAGTGAGTAGGTAGATCTAGTTAATACCAAGTTTGTAGCGAACAGAAAATACATCCCTTCTATGAGATATTACAATACGGGATGTAATATCTCTCATAGAAGGGATGTAAGTTCTGTTCGCTACAAAATTCTATTCGCTTTCAAAATGAACTGCTGTATTTGTTTACAAATGCCAGAAGTATCAGAAATAAGGGGAAAGAAATAGTTTCACTAATTGAGCTTATTCACCCCAAAAACATTGGATAAGTGAAACATGGTTGAATGAAGTTGATTTCTAATGGGAATGGAAAAGAAAGACTACAATATTTTTGGAGAGGATAGAAAGGACAAGAATGGAGGGGAGAGTGTTGCTGATGATAGCAGGGGAATTATGTCCACATAAGGTAGACATAAAAGAGGGAAATATTGACAATGGTTATGAGACAGTGTGGTGAAACACAGAGTTTGACAGGAAGACATATTTAGTTGGATGTTGATATATAGGCCATGGAATGTGGAGAATGGTAATGAAGAAATGTATAAACAACTTGAATTAGTGAACAAAGGAATGGTAATTATTACGGGTGATTTTAATTATGGCATTATAGATTGGAATGAAGAGATAGCATTTTGGAATAAGGAAAATGGCTTTCTCAAGTTGTTGAGAGATAACTATCTCAGGCAGCAAGTAAAGGAGAGTATGCGAGGATCGAGAGTTTTAGATCTGATCATTTCATCAGAGGATGTAAGAAGTTGTGAAAGTTGTGAAAGTTGTGAGTGAGATTTCATACTTTCCTCCAGTTGGTAATAGTGATCAAATGGGTTGTGGCTAGCCATATGCAGACTTTTATGAGGAAAGGATATATGTGGAATTATAAGGATGGTGATTATGACAACATTAGGGGACAACTAGGACCTATAGAATGGAATGAGGAGTTTAGTGGTAAGGAAATAAATGCTTATGGGAACTAAAAAAGAAATGCATAACAGCATCAATGTGTAAATGTATTCCGAAGGCCAAAAGGCCAAATAAGGTAGGTGTAAAATGGATGAATGATGGGCTTAATAATGAAATCTGGAAGAATATAGTACTTTGGATACACTACTGGATGAACAATTGTAATAATCAGTTACCTGAAAAATATAAAGAACAAGCCAGGTGAGTGACTCAGTTAGTAAGGAAAAACAAAAGTGCAGTATGAGCAGAAATTGGCAAATCAAACAAAAAAAAAAAACCTAGAGTTTTTTAGATATGTGGCAAGTAGAAGGAATAATGAACATGGTAAGATGATGTTAACTGATGAAAATGGTAGAATAGTACCTGCTGCAGAAGACAATTTTCAGGTATTCAGTGATCAATTTATAAGGGTGTGTCATCCTAATCAGGGTGGAATCATGAGGAACTTAAGTATAGAGGACATTGGAGAGGATGACTTAATTGTGAGTGAGCAGGAGATATTTGAGGAAATAAATTTCCTTGATGTCAATAAGACGATACGATGTGATGACATATTATAACACATCTTAAGGGAATGTTCCAGGGAATTGGCATTACCATGCCTGCTTAATAAGATTCTTACAACAGGTTCCAAGGGAATGGAAAAAAGGTAACACTTTGCCATTGCATAAAGGTGGTGATCAGGCTGTGGCTTTAAATTATAGGCCAATCTGTGTATTTGGAGTGGTACTAGAGAGATCGGTGAAAAGTAGGATACAGAAATGGGTTGATAACAGCACTATTCTCTGTGGTTATCAGCATGGGTTTGTTAAGGGGAGATCATGTTTCACTTACTTATGTACTATAACAAGGGAGACAAATACCTTGGACAGGAGAGGTGCATATACAGTGGTGCACTTTGATTTTGCAAAAGCTTAAGATAAAATGCCACATGACAAGCTGTTAAATAAATTGAAACAGATGGGATTGGGTTGGATCAGTGACTAGCTGTCAGAGAGGTATCAGAAAGTTGTATATAGGGGTGCAGTATCCCGAAAGAGGAAGGTCACTAGTGGTGTACTGCAGGGCTGTTAAATAAATTGAAACAGATGGGATTGGGTTGGATCAGTGACTAGCTGTCAGAGAGGTATCAGAAAGTTGTATATAGGGGTGCAATATCCCAAAAGAGGAAGGTCACTAGTGGTGTACTGCAGGGGTCAGTTTTGGGATCATTGTTGTTCAATATATATGTTAATGATATGGGGATGGGTTTAACTGGTGATATGCAGCTCTTTGCAGATGATGTAAAACTGAAGAGAGCAATGCAGAGTCAAGCAGATGTTATGGCCCTTGCAGGAGGACTTGAATAGATTGCATGAATGAGCATGTAAGTGGAACTATAAGTTCAATGTAGCAAAGTGTAAGGTTTGGAGATTTGGTAAGCAACGATGGAATACAAATTATACACTTGGTGGGGAAACTTTAAAAGAAGAAGAGAAGATGAGAGATTTAGGAGTGCTGATGGACAAGGACCTAAAATTCAGGGGCCACATTGCACAAGTTGTGAAGACGTCACATCGGATAATGGCAATGATGCAGCGGACCCTGACATGCAGAAATAGAGAGGTTATGATGCCACTGTATAATTCCTTGATCAAGCTTCATATGGATTATTATGCATAAATTTCATCACTGGGTTTTCATGGTGATGAGGATATGTTGGAAAGAGTCCAGAGAAGATTCACAAAGGTAGTCAGTGGTCATTGGAATGTGGAGCATGAGGACAGACTGAGAGAAAGTAAATTGCAGTCTCATGAATAGGAGGAAGAGGGCAGATATAACTAACACATAGGAGGGGGAAAGGTAGAACAAGAGGCCATTGCTGGAAACTGTATAAAGAGGGTGTGAACGGAGCAGTGAGGAGTAGGTTTGTTGCATGGAGAGTGGAATGCATTGCCTGAGTGTGTTGTGAATATAGATATATTGAATCAGTTCAATGCATGTTGGATGAGCATTGTGTGCAATAGTGTGTACCTTTCACAATGACTCTCTGACTCCATGGCAGTCAGATGTTAATAATAATAATAATTTAGTTTAAGGGAGATGGTAAATCCCGTATTATTGTACAGCCGGGTACGAAACTCGGATCGAAATCCATCGAATCCTAGAGTTTCATGCCAAAAAAACTATCGGTGAGCCCACGTGTAAGTAATCACTTAGGAAGTACAACACCAGTGCAACTTGGAGCAAATGTTGAGCAAGCTCCATCACTGTCCTTAATATTCTCTCATAATGTAAAATACAGCTCCTAGGAGATGTATTACTGTTTTACATTATGAGAAGAAGTCACTACCCAGACCGGTTTCAACACCTTTTGAGGTCTCATCAGTTAGTAGGTAGACATCTTACGAATTATTATTATTATAACAATTTTTCTATTTGCAACACATAGAAAACATTTCATGACTTGATTTGCTAATTTTTGCTCATGCTTCAGTTTTGCTGTCCTTACTAAACTGAGTCATCTTACTGGCCTGCTAATTATACTCTTCATACAACTGATTACTACCATCATTCATTTTCTTCCACAGTATCTGCCTCCAGATTTGATGCTTAATCACTTCATTTATCCATTTTACCCCTACCTTATTAATCTTTTGATCTTCAAAAGATTAATAAGGTAGGGGTAAAATTTATTACATTCACACATTGGTATGATTAAAGACCTTTATCTTAGTCCCTAGGTAGCATTCATCTCCATCATGCTTAACTCATTCAATGCTATAGCTTCAGGCTGTCTACTAAGCTTTTCATAATCATCACTCCCTGTAGTTTAATATATATCTTTTTCCCATGGAAGTCTTCATATGACTAAGCACCATCTAGATGATCCCCTTCATGATCACTCTTACCAACTAGAATGAAGTGTGACACTCTGCTCCATTCATGTTAGAGGCGTAATGGAGTGAAACAGAACTGAGAAAATTTAATTTTTCCAATATTTCATCTTCCACAGAAGTTCTACTAAGATCGAAGTGAAGGAATTTTTTGAGGTTTTAAAGAAAGCAACTGACACAATGAACAAGGAAAAGCTGGTCCTTGTTGGGGATCTAAATAGCAGAGTAGGAAATGATTGTCAGACATACAAAAATATTTGAGGGAAATTCAGAGAAAAGAGCAAAGCTAATAATAATGACAAATATCTGTTGTATTTCTGCTCAGGACATGGATTACTAAAACAATGTTTCAACATAAAAATGTGCACAAATTCACATGGAGAAAAGAGGCAAGGAATAAGAAAAGTCTCACTGACTATGTTATTGTTGATGCCGATGTTTTCTCCCTGGTGCAGGACACTAGTGTGTACAGAGGATTTGAAATTGGAAGTGATCACAATTTAGTCTTGAGCAAGATAATATTGAATTTCATATTGAAAAGAAGAACATAAGCAAGTTTTAAGGTGAATAAAAGTTGAGTAGCTCTCAGATGTGAACTGTAGATTAAAATACACAAATATTATTCAAGAAAAACTGCAAGAGTTTGAGAACAGGAACCAAACCTTGGAGATTCTGTGGCAAATCCTGAAGAAAACATTGATTGATTCAGCTAGAGAGGCATGTGGTGAAGGTGTCTACAAGGATAGAAAAATCAGAACTCCATGGTGGATACAGGAAATTTAAAGAGGCAGTGAAGGAAAAGAAGAAAGCATATCAAAAGTTCCTGGTGAATAAGTCAGCTTGTGCTCTTATAGAATACAGAGACAAATGTAAGAAAGCTAAGCATTGTATAAAACTAGCTAAACAGAAGTCATGGAAAGACTTTTGGTAAGAACATAGAAAATATATCAAGAAGGGAGC
Source organism: Typopeltis vanoorti (assembly GCF_054136105.1). Classification (NCBI taxonomy): domain Eukaryota; kingdom Metazoa; phylum Arthropoda; class Arachnida; order Uropygi; family Thelyphonidae; genus Typopeltis; species Typopeltis vanoorti. The sequence goes on along the minus strand of NC_143551.1, from coordinate 98,293,818 downwards.
AAAATATTCTGGAGACTGTTAAAAAAGTCCAGAAATGGAGGAAACAATGCTGTAAAAGGGATTAGAGATGATAAAGGTGACATGAAAACAAGATAAAAAGATATCCTTGTAATATGATTACTTCAAAAAATTGATAATTGCTTGAGTACTAAAAAGCACTCAACAGGTACGTAATCAGTAATACATGTGCATGCTTGAAGTAGAAAAAGCCATCAAAAGACTGAAATGTGGAAAAACAGCTGGAGTAGATGATATTTGACCAGAAATGCTCACATATGGAGGTATAAAAGTCTTGGAGGGTCTGCACTGCATAGTTCAGAAGGCCTGGTCAGAGGGAAGAATTCCAGATTCCAGAGCTCTCATAGTACCCAGATATAAAAAAGGAAATAAAACTGAATGTGAGAATTACAGAAGTATTTCTCTACTGAGTGTTCCTGGTAAAATTTATGCAAGTATACTTGAGACACAGTTCAGTAGGATTACAGAAGGGAAGCTTGGTGAAGCACAAGCTGGATTCAGGCCAAACAGAGGATGTCAGGATCAGATTTTCACTTTATGACAAATAGTTGAGAAATCATGGGAATATAACAAAGATCTGTATTTAAGTTTTCTAGATCTGGAAAAGGCATATGACAATGTGCCAAGAGAAAAGCTATTCAAAACGCTACAGTTATATGGGGTCAATGGGACATTATATCAAGGAATACTCAGTCTTTATTTCAGTTGTAAGTAAGCAGTTAGAATTCAAGGAAGTACAAGAAGATGGTTTAATGTTAAATGTGGTGTCAGACAAGGATGTACATTATCACCTCTGTTATTCATTATCTTTATGGATCACATTATGAAGGAAAGTGGTATTAAACCTGATATCAAAATTGGAGATGTTAATCTCAGTTCTTTACTTTATGCAGATGATGTTATGCTTCTAAATAAATCCAGTACAAATCTGCCCAACAAGAGTTATTCAGTTTAGTATTCTCTGACTATTTTCTTATGAGTCTCCTCCACACCTTCCTGTCTTGGGCTGTCACCACATCCAAGTTCTTCATCTTCAAGTCCTCTTCTACCAGCTCCCTCCATCTCTTCTTTGGCCGCCCACGCTTCCGCCTTCCTTGCACATCCATCTGCATGACCCTTCTTCCCACATATTCGTCCTCCCTCCTCATCATATGACCAAACCATCTCAACCTTGCCTCCTGTATTTTCGCTCCTAAGTTCGTAACTTTCACTGTTCCCCTGACATAGTCATTTCTCAGATGATCCTTTCTGGTCACACCGCACATCCACCTAAGCATTCTCATCTCTGCTACTTCCATCCTGCTAATGTTATCCTAACAGAGGAGGTGAGAGAAGATGCACCTTGGACAATGTTGTATGCAGATGACATCTTGCTGTGTGTAGATTCAAGAGAAGAAGCGGAAACTAAACTGGAAAGATGGAGAAAAGTACTGGAAGAGAGAGGTATGAGACTGAGCACAAGTAAGACAGAGTATATGTGTTGCGCAGTGGGCGGTGGCCAGGAGACAGACCTGGAGCTGGAAGGAAATGTCATCAGGAAGGTGAGAGACTTTAGATACTTAGGTTCGACAGTGGAAGAAGATGGAGGAGGTGAGAAGGAAGTGGGATGCAGGATACAAGCAGGTTGGAGGAACTGGAGGGAGATGGCTGGAGTGTTATGTGATAAGAGGGTGCCGATCAATCTGAAAGGCAAAATTTATAGGACAGTAGTGAGGCCAGCTATGACATATGCTATAGAAACTGTGGCCCTGAGGAAAAATAACATTAGCAGGATGGAAGTAGCAGAGATGAGAATGCTTAGGTGGATGTGCGGTGTGACCAGAAAGGATCATCTGAGAAATGACTATGTCAGGGGAACAGTGAAAGTTACGAACTTAGGAGCGAAAATACAGGAGGCAAGGTTGAGATGGTTTGGTCATATGATGAGGAGGGAGGACGAATATGTGGGAAGAAGGGTCATGCAGATGGATGTGCAAGGAAGGCGGAAGCGTGGGCGGCCAAAGAAGAGATGGAGGGAGCTGGTAGAAGAGGACTTGAAGATGAAGAACTTGGATGTGGTGACAGCCCAAGACAGGAAGGTGTGGAGGAGACTCATAAGAAACAGTGACCCCACTTAAGTGGGAGAAGCTGCAGAAGAAGAAGAAAAAGATTCTCTGACTAAACTGAATAACTGTTGTAATAGATTTGGTATGAAGGTCAGCAACAACAAGCCAAAGACAATGAAAATAGGCAGAAGAATTGAAAATATCAACTGCATTCTGAATGGAGAACCTATAGAACAAGTGAAACATTTCAGCTATCTAGGCACAATTTTTAGTGAAGATGGTAAATTAAATATGAAAATAGACAACAGAATCAATAAAGCTGGTATTGTAGAAAGTCAACTGAATAAATGTATATGGAATAAGAGAAAAATTACTAAAAACACTAAATTAGCTGTATACAAGACAGCGTTCAAACCAATTTCAACTTATTGATCTGAGAGCTGGGTTAGAAATAAAACACCTTCATCAAAGATTGGAGACGACAGATATTAGAGTCCTGAGAAAGATTAGGAGCATGAACAGATGGCATCAATGGCAATATCATATTAAAAATGAGGATATTAGGAAAGAACTTGACATTGTTAGCATCCAGAAATATGTCAGTAGAGCTAATCTCAGGTGGTATGGTCACTTAAATAGAATGGGAGAGGAAAGATTAGCAAAACAAATGTTCTCTGCCAGGTTGCTAGGAAAAAGATCCAGAGACAGACCAATATATAGGTGATTGACACAGTAAAAAAGCACCTTAGAAGATAATAGAAATATAAGAAATATAAGATATATAAAATATAGAAATATAAGAAATATAAGATATATAAAATATAGAAATATAAGAAATATAAGATATATAAAATATAGAAATATAAGAAATAATAGAAATAGAAATATAAGATCTGATAATGTTGTAGTCTTGACAGGTTGATTTGGAGGAAAATTGCAGAAATGAAGTTAGTAATGACGTAAGTTTTTCATGTAGTGCTATCATATCCTGTACAACCCTTGAGGGTATATGTCAGAAATTTGATGATGATATTTCTGATGATGTCTCAGGCGCTGAGACATCATCAGGGTGTAAAATTTGAGACTTGTAACACACGCACACATAAAAGCAACACAAAACTAAGTGAAACATGTAGACAAAAGACTAGAGTCCTAATTAGGTGGGGCACCCTCTATGGGCACCTGTTGGCAGCCTAGAATGTAAACTGGGATCTTGAAGTATTAGTGTTTCCCATATTTTGGGAAGTTTAATGCAACCATATTTATTCAAATTAGGCTGATTTCTGAGAGCAGCTACTGATTCGAAAAACAGTCTTTCTCTTCTAAATGTAATGTGATGGAGCATGGTGGTCTTTTTCCAATTGATTCTATGAGCTGCATCCAAAATATTGTCTGCAAGGCTGGCTCTATTGAACCATAGTCATGACTGCAGATTTATATTTTGTGCTCTTCCATGAAGATCTTGCCTGATCTTTCTGTCTGTCCATAGTAAGCCAACTTGCAAGATTATGGCACTTTATATATTCCAGGCACTTAGAGAGCAGGGAGCTAATCTTTAGAAGAACCGATAAGGGTAACAAGTTTTTGTTGGTACTTTGAAATTATTATTATTATTATTATTGAGGCCTCCATGGAGTCAAAAGACTCATTGTGAGAGGTCCTTTCTAAGAAACAAAAGTCTATCAAGACTCATCGAGGGAGGTCCCTCCTAGGAAACACACAGTCTATCATACCATTCCTTAAACGCATTGACCTTCTTGCTATCACCACTCTATCAGGCAATGCATTCCATGGTTCAACCAACCTCCATGCAAAGAAACCACTCCTCACCCTCTTTGTCACAGTTTCCTTTTGTAACTTCCGGGGATGGCCCCCCTTTTCATGACTCCTTCCCGCTGTTCAACCAAGCGAAAGAACTCCCCAGTGTCAACCCTGTAACCACCTCTCAACAGTTTAAAAGTCTCAAACATATCAGCTCTCCTTCTTCTATTTACCAAACTCTGCAGTCCACACTCCCTCAGCCAATCCTCATAACTAACATTGTACAGGCCTGACACCATCTTTGTTATCCGCCTTAGTACCCTTTCCACAGTTAATTTATCCCCTTCAAATCCTGGGGAACAGATCTGAGAACAATAGTCTAAGTGTGGTCTGATCAGAGTCTTATGCAACGGAATGATAACCCGTTGTTTATTATTTTAACGGTATAATAGAACACAGAAACTAAGTAAATAATTAATTTATTGACTCGATGCTGATATTTCGCTGGTATTATAACCAGCATCTTCAGAGCACAAAAACACTGTTTGTCACAATACGCGAGACTAAAACAACATGGTGTACTTAACCAAAATTGTAGCAGCAACACAAAGACTAGCGTCCTGATTTTGGCGCCCTCTATCTGGAAAAAAAAAAAAAAAAAAACGCTATCATATATTACTAGAGTCCTAGAAAAGTGCTAGTTTTTTCTTAATATGACTGTCTCCCAGATCTTCGGCAAGTTAATACAGCCATATTTGTTGAGATTTGGAGTGTGTTTTAGGGCTTCTGTCGCCTCTAGAACAATCTCTCTGATTTATATGGGTTTCTGTGTAGTACGTTTGTGTTTTTCAAGTTGATCCTGTGTGCAGGGGTATCCAGAGCATGGTCTGCTAGGCCCGACTTCCCATAATGATATTTCCGGACGTATCGTTTATGTTCGCTGATGCGGATATTCACAGTTCTTCCTGTTTGACCGTAGTAGGCTTGATTGCATGAGCAGGGTACTTGGTAGACTCCTGGATGTGATAAAGGAGGAATGCTGTCCTTGGGTGAGCGGATGAGGGTGGCTAATTTGCTACATGGTCTGAATGTGGTGCGTAGTTTATGTTTATTGAGGATTCTTGAGATGTCAAGAATCCTCAATAAACATAAACTACGCACCACATTCAGACCATGTAGCAAATTAGCCACCCTCATCCGCTCACCCAAGGACAGCATTCCTCCTTTATCACATCCAGGAGTCTACCAAGTACCCTGCTCATGCAATCAAGCCTACTATGGCCAAACAGGAAGAACTGTGAATATCCGCATCAGCGAACATAAAAGATACGTCCGGAAATATCATTATGGGAAGTCGGGCCTAGCAGATCATGCTCTGGATACCCCTGCACACAGGATCAACTGGAAAAACACAAAAGTACTACACAGAAACCCATATAAATCAGAGAGATTGTTCCTAGAGGCGACAGAAGCCCTAAAACACACTCCATATCTCAACAAATATGGCTGTATTAACTTGCCGAAGATCTGGGAGACAGTCATATTAAGAAAAAACTAGCACTTTTCTAGGACTCTAGTAATATATGATAGCATTTTTTTTTTTTTTTCAGATAGAGGGCGCCAAAATCAGGACTCTAGTCTTTATGTTGCTGCTACAATTTTGGTTAAGTACACCATGTTGTTTTAGTCTCGCGTATTGTGACAAACAGTGTTTTTGTGCTCTGAAGATGCTGGTTATAATACCAGCGAAATATCAGCATCGAGTCAATAAATTAATTATTTACTTAGTTTCTGTGTTCTGTTATACCGTTAAAATAATAAACAACATGTTCGACGAACACATAAGTCTGTCCACACGTGGAATGATAACCCTTTTATCTCTGCAGGTCAGTGTCCTTCCATGCAGCAATTGTATTTCTTTAAGATTCTGGCTAGTTTTCTGAAATGCCTTGGACATAGGGGATGAAGGGGGATAATCCATAGAGGTATCCTCTATCTATTTTATTTAAATTTTGTGCTTCCAAGAGAAATATCCAGAATGGTTAGAAAGAGAAAAGAGATCTGTGATGTGATATCAGGAGCAAAAGCTTTTTTTATAAGTGATAAGGTATCCTTTCTAAGTGCTGTTCACTCCATTAAGTATCTAACACAAACACACAAATTTTTCCCAGCACTTAAGCCTTAATGCACTCCATTCCATTCACAAGCACATCCTCTGATGAAATAATCAAAGTTAAGATTTTCAATCCTCATGTGCCATCCTTTACACACTGTCTAAGACAGTATTCTAAAAGTTCAAGACATTCATTTTCCTTCCCAAATGATATCTATTCACTAATTCAAGTTGCTTGTACACCTTATTCACTAATCCAAGTTGTTTATATTATAAACTTCATTATAACTACTCTACACATTTCCTGGCCTATAGCAATAACCAACTAAATTCCTCTTCCTGTCAACTTTCACCTCACACCATACTGCCTTAAAACCACTGCCACTATTTCTCTCTTGTATCTCTGCCTTATGCAGACATAATACCACTGCTATCATCAGCAGAGTATTGTTTTCAAGTAGTATTTAATGTGCTATTAGGGGAAAAAACACTCTATTAGTTCCATTATATACATATTGCTTGTTATGAAGCCAGTGCATATGAGAACAACAGCAGGTGAATTCAATACCCAGGATTTTGTTCACTGCACCACATGCAAAATGTATTTGCTTCGAAGAGCAAATATTTGTGGAAAGAGAGTGAAACTGATGAGAGCATGTGTGTGTGTGTGTGTGTGTGTGTGTGTGTGTGTAGAAAGTGTCTTGAGTGCAAGAAGTGGAAAGAGTAAGAAATATGTCACCAAAGAATCGAACAGCCAAAATATGAAAATGTAAGTGAGAATGTCAGTGAGATTGTAGATGAAAGTAAGGCGATGGAAGCACGTGAAAGCAAAAAAGTATGAGTAAAAGTATAAAGGAAAATATTGAAGATGAGAATGATGAGATGACAATGAAAGTGATATCATTCTCATATCCTGTCTCCAGGACAAAATGTGAGATAGAATGATTGGAGAAATGCCTGGAGAGTGGTAAGGCAGTGAAGAGTAAAAAGAGTGAGATACACATTGGGAAATAATTGAATATGAAAGAGTGAAAGAGAGAGTGTAAGGAGTGAGGTTTGTGTGGAGATTCAATGACAAGAGTAGTGTTTGAGAAAAGTGGAATGAAACAGTGTTTCCCGGGGCAAGGATCAAAGATGTTAGTGATGCTGTTAGGATGCAGAGAGGGAAAGTGAAAACTATATTTGGTAGGTACAAATGATATGGCAACGTGACAAGTCTAATATGCAAGAGGATATGAAAGAACTGCTGTACAAATTATGAAGAGTCGAAAAGAGTAAGGATTGTAGGTATTCTGCCATTGCATGATAGAGGTGAACTGAGAAGGGCCATGACTGCAAATGACTCATGGTGTCTGTGGTTGGAGAAATGGTGTGGAACGTGTTTGATTGATGAAAGGGCTTATATAAGGCTGATGATTTGCATGTGAATGAATTAAAGAAGTATTTGGAAAAAAGGGGGGTTGGTATTGCTTTGTTCAAGCTGACCATAGGCATTAGTGAGGCTTGGTTATCAGGATAGAATGCAATGAGTATAGTATTTTCAAAGAAGACAGGATGGGAGAGGGGTTGGGTCTACTAATGACAACAGCAGAAGAATTGAAGCCAAAAAGAATAGGAGGTCTAGCAGGAAGATGGGGATATAGATGGCAGTAGAATTGAAGGAATATGGTGTGAAAAAGAGGTTAACAGGATGAAATATACAGTTGGTTGCTGATATAGGCCAGAGTGAGCAAGGGAAAATGCAGATAGCATGCATCAGCTAATTAGCATAACGAGTACATGGCAAATAGTAATGGTGGGGAAACTTCAACTATGAGGACAAAAACTGAAACAAGGAATGGTCACAGGAAAGGAAGCAAATGGAATTTATATAGCAGCTAAAATAATTACTTGGGACAGCATGTAATGGAGGAGGACTGATGATTTAAAGAATGCTTGATCTGGTGATAATATCCCAGATCTTGGCTATAACCACAGAAGTGACATTTCTTCTCCCCGCCCCTTCCTCCAGAGAGAGAGAGAGAGAGAGAGAAAGAGTGAACAGTCTTGACCTGGGAAATTGCCAGATGTGGATGATGATACAACGGCCGTGAGCTCCTTTTACAGGGAGGTATGGCACCATCTCAATCCCCCCACCTAATTTCATCTGGGCTTGGGACCAGCAAAGCTGATAAATAAGGCCTATGGCTGGATCTTACGTATTCCTGACTGTAATCTGTGTGTGTTCACGGGACTGGTTTGCCTGTTCTGGGGAATGAAAAACCCAAGTTTCCAGATGAAAAAAACCCCTACCTCTGTATGAGTCCAGCTAACTCACCTTTCGTCAAAAGAGACCAGATAAAGGTTACTCACATCATGGACAGGAATTGAAACAGGTCTTTCTGACCAAATGACTTCATCTATACCGACTGAGGTACAGAGGCTTTGAATATTTAGTGAAGAAGAGGTATACGTGAACTTACAGAGCAGATGATTATGATAAATTGGGGAGCCAGCTGGGAGGAGTAGTCCCAGGGCACAGAATATGGAGTGTAAAGATGTTTGTAATACATGGGGGATAGTCAAGGAGCATTTGAAAGAAGCAGTATCGGATAGTATACCCAGAGTCAGAAGAATAATCAAAGTAGGAATTAGATGGATGAATAGAGTTATTAAGTCAATGCTGCAAAACAAAAAAAAGTGGAGGATGTATATAGAGAGAAAGGTGATCTACAAGCTCATGAGTAGTACAAAGCAGAAGAGCAAGGATGACTAGTGTGATAACGAAGGCAAAAGTTTATTATAAGAGGAGGCTAGCTCAGCAGGTTAAAGAAAATTCCAAAGAGTTATTCTGCTAAGTGGCAAACAAAAGAAAAAACTATGAAAGTATAACTTTAACAGCTGAAGGTGAAGAGGCAACAAAAGCAAATGAAATAATTGAGTTATTGGGTGATCATTTTGCAAGAATGTACCATCCAAGTGGAAATACTGTAGTGCCGGATGTAACATTAACCAATGTGAGAATAGAGATAGATGAATTGGAGGTGCTTGGGATATCACAGAATCATAATTGTTAATTAAGGTTGTTAATTACAGTTCTAATTATAGGATCAGAAGACCAATCTATAATTATATCATAACAGTGCCTCCAACTGGAGAAAGTGATCATATTGCTAAAATAGCCAGGGAAGGTCACAAGATTACTTGGTTATTGAAGAACACACTAACAAGCAGAGATAAGGTAGTTATAATTTCTCTTTATAAACAAACTTGTGAAGCAAAAATGTGGAAATTCAGTTAAGAAGTGGTATATGTGAAACTACAAGGCAGGTAATTATGATACACTTAAGAGGAAGCTAGAAGCAGTATCACAGCATAAAGATCTCCAAAGGAAAGATATTCAGTGCATGGGGATAGTCAAATGATAACTGGAAGATAGTAATTCTCGTAGACAAGCTTATACATTATTAAATCACTTAAGGAATTGACAATGTACATAAGAATATAAATTAAATTACACTTAAATAAATATTTCCAATATTTCGGCAACGTCACATCGCCATCTTCAAAAGGAACTTACAAAAAAGGCATGTGCATGTAGGCAGTACAACAGAGTAACTGAGAATGAAGTGAGGAAGCTATTGTTCTCTTAAAAGTCCTGATGGTGCCTTAGCAGGCTATGTAGGTATTCTTGGCTGCTGGGCTGAAGGTCTGCTGATGTAAGCCTCCCAAATTTGAGGCAGTCTCAGGCAACCAAATTTGTTGAGGTTTGGAGAGTTTCTTAGGGCTGAGGCTGATTCCATGAATAGTCTTTCGAATTTGAACTTGCTACGGTGTATTATTGTAGTTTTCTTCCACCGTATTCTGTGGCATGTATCGAGAGCATTGTCTGCAAGACCCGAGTGGCTGTACTTGTGAAACCGGATGTAGTCCTTGTGTTCTGAAATTCTGATATTCGCTGTCCTGCCTGTTTGGCAAAAGTAAGACAGTTTACAGCTGCAAGGGACTTGGTATCACCAGGTAGATCTAGGGGAAGTGTTTGGTCTTTAGTGGAGCAGATAAGGGATGTCAATTTTCTGTATGATCTGTAACAGGAGGTCAAGTCATGTTTTTTTAAGATTTTGGTAATTTTTTCAGACGTTCCTCGGATGTAGGGAATGGTGATTGATTTAGAGTAATCCCCGTTGTGAAGGGGGGGGGTTGTGGTGTGTTGGTTTCAATATTTTTTTTTGGGGGGGGGGGGATAGCCATTGGCTGAGAAAGTGTTGAGGATGTGATTTAGTTCAGTGTTTAGGGCCTTGTTGTTTGAACAGATTAGTTTAGCCCTGTTGTATAGTGTTTTCACCACTCCATATTGTTGTGAGGGGGTGGTACATTTACTAACAATTCCCCCCCCCCCTTCACAACAATATGGAGTGGTGAAAACACTATACAACAGGGCTAAACTAATCTGTTCAAACGACAAGGCCCTAAACACTGAACTAAATCACATCCTCAACACTTTCTCAGACAATGGCTACCCCCCCCCAAAAAAAATATTAAAACCAACAGACCCCCCCCACAACATGGATTACTCTAAATCCATCACCATTCCCCTACATCTGAGGCACCTCTGAAAAAATTACCAAAATCTTAAAAAACATGACTTGACCTCCTGTTACAGACCATACAGAAAATTGGCATCCCTTATCCGCTCCACTAAAGACCAACCACTTCCCCTAGATCTACCTGGTGATACCAAGTCCCTTGCAGCTGTAAACTGTCTTACTTGGCCAAACAGGCAGGACAGCGAATATCAGAATTTCGGAACATAAGAACTACATCCGGTTTCACAAGTACAGCCACTCTGTTCTTGCAGACCATGCTCTGGATACATGCCATAGAATACTGTGAAAGAAAGCTACAATAATACACCGTAGCAAGTTCAAATTCGAAAGACTATTCATGGAATCAGCCTCAGCCCTAAGAAACTCTGCAAACCTCAACAAATTTGGTTGCATGAGACTGTCCCAAATTTGGGAGGCTTAAATCAGCAAACCTTGACCAACGGCCAAAACACCTACATAGTCCGCTAAGGGGGGGGGGGGGAAACCATCAGGGTTTTTAGGAGAACAATAGCTTCCTCACTTCATTCTCAGTTACGGAGAATGAAGTGAGGAAGTTACTGAAGAAGTGTTGTAGTGCCTACATGCACATGCCTTTTTTGTAAGTTCCTTTTGAAGATGGCAACGTGATGTTGCCGAAATATCGGAAATATTTATTAAAGTGCAATTTAATTTATATTCTTATATACGTTGTCAATTCCTTAAGTGATTTAATAATGATAACTGGAGGAAGCAATATCACACTGTATATGCAAGGTCAGGAGGGTCAATTGGGAAGTCAGATGGATGAGTAGTATCATTAAGAATGAGCTGCAAAAAAATAAAATTTTGTGGGGAGAGTAGATAACCCATTATTGACAGTACAAGGATGGCAAGAAAGGTGACCAGTATGGTAAGGAAGGCAAAATCAGATTATGAGAAGAAATTAGCTGAGAGGCAAAAGAAAATCCCAAAGGCTTTTTTCATTATAGGAAGTAGGAGGAAGAATGACTTATGGAGGGGTAGCTTTAATGAGTGCAGAAGGTAGAGAGGTGACAGAGTCAGACAAAATTGTTGTGCTACTGAGTGATGACTTTGCAAGGGTATATAATCCAAATGAAGATAATGTTATGGCCGAGGTGACAGGGACTGATGTGAGAACAGAGGCTGATGAATTGGATGTACTTAGGATATTGCAGAATCCAAATGCAAATACATGGAATTGGATGGGATATTGGCTCATGTTTTACAGTGCAGGAGAGATGTTGATGACTTTGACTACTTAAATTAATAAAGTCTTAGTGCTGGCAAAGTCCCAAGAGAATGGAAAGAGGACAATATAATTCCTTTGTATAAAGGAGGATCTAGGCAAATTATAGACCAATCAGTATCTCAGGAGTAGTGGTAAAAGTACTGGAAAAGTTGGTCAAAAAGAAAATTCAGAAATGGGTGGATAATAATGATACTCAATGAGGAGAAGTAGGGCTTTCAGAAGGGTTGATCATGCCTATTTTTACAATAGAGTGACAGCTATGACCAGTGGTGTGCCACAGGACTCTGTGCTTGGACCACAGCTGTTTAATTTGTACATTAATGATATAGGAAATTATTTGAAGGAAGATATTTAGATGATGAATTTGAATCAACAGTTTGCTGATGATTATAATTTGGGAAGAGTAATAGTTAATCAAGTTGATGTAGAGAGCTTGTAGGATGATTTAAATAAGCTGACAGCATGGGCCAAATGTAATGAATGTCGATTTAATGTGAAAAGTGTACAGTTATGTATTTTACACCTTTCATCTATCTACTACCACTACCCCAAAATCCCTGGCTTCATCAATTTTCTGGATTACAAGCCATGTACCACATTCAGGGTACTGTACTCCAGGAAATTGATGAAGCCAGTGATTTGGAGGATAGTGGTAGTAGCATAAATAGATAGTTGAAGTTTAGAAAGCATATTGCTAAAGTAGCCAGGGTAGCTCACAAGATTGCTTGGTTATTGAAGAACACACTAACAAGCAGAGATAAGGGAATTATAATTCCTCTTTATAAAGCCTTGATACGACCATATCTGGTTTACTGTGATCAGGTCACCTGGGTTTATTGGGGGGATGAGAAAGTGGTGGAGAGGTTCTGGAGGTAAGTGACCAAGATGGCAAGTCTGTGGAATGCTCCCTATGAAGCACCCAGTGAGGGGTTTTGGGTTGCAAAAGTTGGTTGATAGGCAAAAAACGAGGGATATGATAGAAACATTTAAGTTACTTAAAGGGTTTTATAGGATTAACACAAATGAAATATATCAGTACTCTACAGGGACGGGACAAGAGGACATCTCTGGAATTTGGGTAAGTGTGTTTAGTAAGGGGTGGGGTGTGAGGACTAGATGTTTTGTTTGGAGAGTGGTAAATAAATGGAATGGGCTGCCTGGGTCAGTTGTGAGTGCTTTGTCTGTTAATGGTTTCAAGGAGAGATATGATACATATTGTGTTGGTCTCCCATGATGAGTATTAGGACTCCATAGAAGTGCCTGTGCAATAATAGTAATAATAATAATGGCAGCAATTTTCTGGGTCCTGTACAGCTTTTGCAATGTGTCTCCTGAACTTCAGATTACTAGCCACTAATGATCTCAGATCCTTTGCCTCTTGCATCTCCTGGAATAAGAGATGTTAGATGCAAGAGAAGGAGGTAAGTTCCTCCGAATACAATACATCTTTGTTCCATCTTTTTTAGGTAAATCTTTAGGCAGTGGATGATTTTCACTGTACAGGGTGAAACTGCTATTTTGCTTACTATGGACCTGATCCAGATTGAAAAGACACAACTAGTTTTTATCAGGTTTCTAAATTATCTAAATTTTGGCTATCATGGTATCAATGTGTTTTGATTTTGAAATCCTTTACTAAGTAAGATTAGCATAATAATTAAAAAAAAAATCATCCATAAAATTTATTATGTAAATAAAATTAAAACATACCTCAAAATTAAAAATTATAGCATCCTCTGTATGTTGGTAAGTATATGAAACAGCACCATTTTTCACCAGTTTCACTGAATAAGAAAGTGTAGCGGCACATGGTCCTCCATGTGAAGCCACATAATGTCCCTTGGCCTTCCATGAATAACTAAATGTAGATTTAAAACTCAGATAAGTACACATATTTAATAAAAAATAAATAAAGCAATCACAACAAAAACTTTACCTTGTTATTCACTGTAAAACAAATAGCTATTTTCAACTTGAACAAGAAAAATAAAGTATATTGCAGTTAAAACTTCAGTCATCATCATTATCATCTATTGCCTTAAGGAATGCATGTACTATTACATAATTAAGCCTCTGAAGTGTAAAGTGGGATTAGCAAAGGTGTAAAGACTAAACTTTTATATGTGGAAAGTGATAAACAAATAGGCTGCCAGACAGCTGTGAGTGTTTTGTTGTGTCATGTCATTGTGTCAATTTTTGTCATTACTGACACAGCCACTGTGTCAATAATGGTTAGTGTGAGCCTCCTACAGTATCTTCAGAAACCATTATTCTCTATTAATATTATTATTATATTAATATAATATTAATATTATATTCATTATTCTTATTAATAATAACAATAATGAATATAAGACAAAGAAAACTGTTGGGAAATTTTGAAAGTAATAAGAAGAAAGTAATAATAATAATGGTAAGTAATAATAATAATAAAAAAATAATAATAATACTTTCTAGATTTCTGTTCAGGATATGTATACTACTGATTATTAACACCATGTTCCAATACAAAGATGTGTGCAAATTAATATAGAGAGAAGACATAAGAACAATGTAACTGACTATTGTTGAAAATGACGTATTCACCTGATAAAAGTATATAAGAAAGTTTAAAAAGAATCAAAGTTAAGCAGCTTTCAAATGTGAATTGTACATTCAAATATACAAACATTAATCAAGAAAAAATGGGAGGGGTTTAAACCAATGAACAAACCTCAAAAGACTCACCAACAGACTCTGAAGAAAACACCATGGTGCAATTGTGTAAAACTGTGGTTAGCAAGGGTGTAAGGACTATATTTTTTGTTTGAAGAGTGATAAATGATTGTGCTACCAGAGCGAGGGAAAGTGAGTGCTTTGTTGGTGAACAATTTTAAGATGTATGATACCTATCGTGTCAATAAAGATTAGTGTGAGCCAACCCATGATTAGTCTTCAAAACCATGGAGATTATCAAGGATAGAAAAAGCAAAACTCCACATTCAACAAGGAAGTTAAAGAGGCAGTCTTGAAAAAGAGGAAAGTATCTTGAAAGTTTCTAGCAAGTAAGCAAGCATGTGCTCTGAGAGTATACTGAAAAAAAAAAAAAAAAAAAAAATGCAGGAAAGCAAAGCAGTGTGTGAATGTCGTGAGAGGATTTCAATAAGAATATATAAGTTATTATTATTATTATTATTACTAAAGACACCATGGAGTCAAAGAATCACATGGGAGGTCCTTTTATCATACACACAGCTCATCATACTGTGCTTTAAACACACTCAAATTCTCTGCAGACACCACACACTCTCAGGCAAGGCATTCCAATCATTCACAACTCTGCATGAAAACAACCTGCCTCTCACTCCCTTACTCACCTCCTCTTTATACATGGATGTTTGTGATTGTCTTTGGAAATATTAGTGGCAGTGGTCGGCGGTAGATGGTGTTGGTACTTTTTAGAGTAATGAAATGAAAGTATGTGTTTGTGTGTCCCATGGTCATGAAGGAATACGTGTTTGGCATCTTAAGCAAGAAGCATTTGATTAAGATTGAATGAAATGTTCGGTGAAATTTGCAACCTCTGTTATGGTATGGGCTTAAATGACTGCAGAGAGTTCAGGTAGGCTGTGTATTGTGTACAAAAGAGTCAATTTCAAAGTGTACGAAGAAATTGCCAAGAAGCTGAATTACCAAGAAGTTGAATCTTGCTGAAAAAGCAAGATTCAGCTTCTTGTCACACTTCCAGGACCACTACTCAGAGAAAGGCAAATCAATGCGATTCCTTGAATGGCAAACTCACCAGGTTTAAACCCCCATTGAGAATTTGTGGGGAATTATGAAGAAATGTCTTCAAGAAGTTACCCCAAGAGATACAAATGAACTTGATTCTAGTCTGCAGATCATATGGGCATGTTTTGATAAAAAAAAAGACTGTGAACTAGTAGTATGGGAACGTATGTGGAATTATAAGGCAGGTGATTATAATAGTCTAAGACGTCAACTTGGGGAAGTTTCACAGAGGGAGGAATTGGAAGACCGGGATATCATTAGTGCGTGGGAAATTGTGAAAGAATATTTGTCAGCAGCAATGGTAAGTTGTATACCACAAGTGAAGAAGAGGACACAATTTGGAGTAAAGTGGATGACAAACAATATTAAGCAGGAATTGCATGCGAAAAAGAGGCTATGGAAAAGATATAAGGAGACAGGTGAAAAGAAGATGCATGAAGAATATAAGACACAGGCCAGAAGAGTCACTAGTATGGTAAGGAAGGCAAAACTGGAATATGAGAGGAGATTGGCCCTAAGATCCAAAGAAAATCCTAATAAATTTTTAGCTATGTGGCCAGTAGGAGGAGAAATGACTGTGGAAGAATGATATTGTGGGATAAAAATGGGAATAGAGTGACTGATGCAGAGGACATAGTGGAATTGTTCACTGACCAATATATTGGAGTATTTCATCCTGGAGGAGTCAGTTTTAATGCTAGAGGGATAGGTTAGGTTCAAGGTACAGGAGGAGAGTGTGTTTCAAATACCGAGTACTCTGGATGTCAGTAAAGCTGTGGGGCTGGATGGTATTTCACCAAGAGTTTTAAAAGAATGTGCTAGGTAACTGACAGTGCCTTTGACCTGGCTTTTCAATGAAAGTCTGGCTACTGGAAAGGAGCCCATGGAGGAGTCAGTTTTAATGCTAGAGGGATAGGTTAGGTTCAAGGTACAGGAGGAGAGTGTGTTTCAAATACCGAGTACTCTGGATGTCAGTAAAGCTGTGGGGCTGGATGGTATTTCACCAAGAGTTTTAAAAGAATGTGCTAGGTAACTGACAGTGCCTTTGACCTGGCTTTTCAATGAAAGTCTGGCTACTGGAAAGGAGCCCATGGAGGAGTCAGTTTTAATGCTAGAGGGATAGGTTAGGTTCAAGGTACAGGAGGAGAGTGTGTTTCAAATACCGAGTACTCTGGATGTCCGTAAAGCTGTGGGGCCGGATGGTATTTCACCAAGAGTTTTAAAAGAATGTGCTAGGTAACTGACAGTGCCTTTGACCTGGCTTTTCAATGAAAGTCTGGCTACTGGAAAGGAGCCCATGGAATGGAAGGAAGGTAAGATAGTGGCATTGCATAAGGGCAGAAGCAGACTGGAAGTATCTAATTATAGACTAGTTTGTGTGTCATCAGTAGTTAGTAAGATCTTGGAGAATGTAGCGAAGGACCATATACAGCATTGGGCAGATGAGGGTAATGTTATCTGTGAGAGTCAACATGGATTTGTGAAGGGGCAATCTTGTTTTAGCAATATGCTAGCCTTTTATAATAAAGCTACAAGAGCATTAGATGAGGGAAAGGCATATACTGCCATTTTCTTAGACTTAGCGAAGGCATTTGACAGGGTGCCACATGATAAGCTGATATTTAAGTTGCAGCACATGGGTCTGGATGTAGATTTGTCAACTGGATTCAGGATTGGCTGTCCAATAGGTATCAGAGATTTGTGTATGGTGGGACAGTTTCAAGGAGGCAGAGAGTTACAAGTGGGGTCCCGCAGGGCTCAGTACTGGGACCTATATTGTTTAACCTTTATATCAATGACATTGTCAGTGGATTGCAAGGGGATATTCAGTTGTTTGCAGATAATGCGAAGCTGGGAAGGATTATTAGTAATAGTGCAGATGGGGTAGCCCTGCAAGAGGATTTGAATAAGCTAGATAGATGGGAAAATGAATGGGGCATGTCGGTTTAATGCAGCAAAATGTAAGGTCTTGAGGTTTGGGAAACATCGATGGGATGCTGCATACTATATGGGAGGAGTTATACTGGAGGAAGTAGGGCAGACGAGATCAGGGGTTGATGAACGATAGAAACCTGAAATTTAGGGGACATATCGCAAAGGTTGTGAAAGTAACACAGAGGATTGCTGCAATAATGAGAAGGACACTGACCTGCAGAGATAAAAGGGTTATCATTCCGTTGTATTAAGTCTCTGATCAGACCACACTTAGACTACTGTTCTCAGATTTGGTCTACAGGATTTGAAGGGGATAAATTAACTGTGGAAATGGTACAAAGGCGGATAACAAAGATGGTTTCAGGACTGTACCATGTTAGTTATGAGGATCGGCTGAGGGAATGTGGACTGTAGAGTTTGGTGGATAGAAGAAGGAGAAGTGATATGATTGAGACTTTTAAACTGTTGACAGGTGGTTACAGGGTTGACACTGGGGAGTTCTTTCGCTTGGTTGAACAGCAGGAAGGAGTGATGACAAGAGGCCATCCCCGGAAGTTATGAAAGGAAACTGTTTGCAAGAGGGTGAGGAGTGGTTTTTTGCATGGAGGGTGGTTGAACCATGGAATGCATTGCCTGATGGAGTGGTGAGAGGAGAATGGTCAATGAGTTTAAGGAGTGGTATGATAGACTTTGTGTTTCTCGGTGGGACCTCCCCCCTCAATGAGTCTTCATAGACTTTGTGTTTCTTAGGAAGGACCTCCCACGACGAGTCTTTTGACTCCATGGAGGCCTGAATAATAATAATAATAATAATAAAAAATAATATGCCCAAATCATTTACGTATAGTCAAAAAAGCTAAGAGGGATGCAACAAAGTACTAAATATCATGTTGTTTCCCGTTGAGTGTAATTTTTGTGCATTTATTTTTGTATTATTGTAATATTTTGGACCCCGTTATTTGAATGTTTTCAAATAACGTTTTTCTGATAATTTATATTATATTACATTTTTATGTGTTTACCTGGCTGTATATTCTAAAAAGTACATAGATTTTGATTATGCTAATTCATATTTGATAATAATTATTTTCTATGTAATAAATTAGAATTGCAAATTATTCAACACA
Source organism: Typopeltis vanoorti (assembly GCF_054136105.1). Lineage (NCBI taxonomy): Eukaryota > Metazoa > Arthropoda > Arachnida > Uropygi > Thelyphonidae > Typopeltis > Typopeltis vanoorti. Next base: position 98,275,213 of record NC_143551.1, on the reverse strand, counting down.
TTTTCTTTGATTATTCTAATTTTTTGATTCAGAGGTGTATATGAAATAAAAGAGATTTGTTGGTTGGGTTACAGTTTATTGGCCCAAAAACAAGGGGCATACTGCACCATAGTAAAGATTACAGCAATACACAAAGTCAAAGGTGACAGCTATTCATAAACAGTCAAAGAAAATTGTAAACAATATGTATGTACAAAACCCAAGTCAAGCAGTGCAGCATATACATATAATAAAAATAACAACGAAGGTTACACACGGTACATTAAAGATAAAAACTTTATCAACAACATATGTAGAGAAATTGAAGATTGCTCAAATCAAAATCAAACCAAAGACCTATTTATCGAAATAAGGCTGCTGAATAGAAAATTCAAACCAAAGTATTCAAGTATAGCTGATGTCAACAATTGTATTCTTACTGATCCAACAGACATCCTTAATAGATGGAAAGACTATTGCTCAAATCTATACAAAGATAATTCAGTCTCATTCAACAAAGAAAACACCATTGACTTCCATAAGGAACCTTTCATTTTAAAAGAAGAGGTTGAAGAAGCTCTAAAAAAACTCATAAAATGCAAAATCCCAGGCCATGGCCAAAAGGTAATGTCAACGGATGCAATAATTATAGAATTATATCTTGATCCCACATGCAAGCAAAATTCTTCTCTATATTATTAAATAAAGATTTAAACAATATGTCAAGCAACAACTTCCTGCAGAACAGGCAGGTTTTAGAAAATGACATGAAACTAGAGATCAAATTTCTAATATAAAGAACTTTTATTATTATTATTATTATTATTTGACACCTCCAAGGAGTCCAAAGACTCATTCAGAGAAGGCACAAACTCTACAATTCTCCATCTCTACTACTCAATCCACCAACTACAGCAAACCACATCATCTACATCAACGCCATCTGCTCATCACCCACACTAGTATTTTCACAGACAGTCACAAACATCCATGCCCATAGTGGGATTTGAACCCGCAGCCTTTTGGCTAGAGAGTGGATACACTAACCACTCGGCCAACCAGTTTTCAACTTGGTTGAAAAGACTCAACTTAGTATTTTTATTAAGTTGAGTCTTTTAGTAACTCAATTTAGGTTGAAAAGACTCAACTTAGTATTTTTATTAAGTTGAGTCTTTTAGTAACTCAATTCAGGTTGAAAATACTAAGTAAAATGGACATCCCAGAACACTTGATACACCTTTTAAGACTACTCTATGAGAGAAATCAGGCTGCAGTGAAGATGGATGGAAAACATCTCAGTGATCGAACGTCAAGAAAGGTGTGAGACAAGCATGCATACTCTCCCCTGATCTATACAATCTTTCCAAAGAATTCATTATGAGAAAGGCACTTAACAGACATGATAGTGGTTTCTCAGTTAGTGGCAAAAAGATAAATAATCTTAGATATGCTGACAATAATGTTCTTATTGCCAGCAGCAAAGGAGAACTGGAGTCTCTTATTAAAAGAGTTGAATGGGAAAGCCTGAAATATGGTTTAAGAATTAATCATGATAAAACAAAATACACATGGCCATAAATGAAAATGACAATTTTTGCCCATACAACATCGACTTCGAGAAGGTGGATGAATTCATTCAGCTTGGAGATAATAAGAACAAAGAGTAGATATCAACCAGAAATTAAAAGAAGAATCACCATGGAGAGGTCAGCAATGGTGCAAATGCAGAAAATATGGAAGACAGAAACATTTCTATCACCAGTAAATCAAGACTGGTCAATAGCTATGTATTTTTGATTTTTATTTATGGTGCTGAATCTTGGACACTTAGCAAGAAAGATATGGACAAGATAAGCAGTTTTGAGATGTGCTGCTGGAGAAGGATGTTGAGAGGCTCCTGGATGGGCAAAAGGTCTAATGAAAGCATAATAAGTCAACTAAAAATCAAGAGGCAGCTATGTGACATGGTAAATAAAAAAATATAAAATATTTCAAGATGCAAAAATAATAACCTGAAAAAACTCATCATCCAGGGCAAGGTGGAAGGAAAAAGAAAAAGAGGATGCCCAAAAAAAATAGTTAGACCACATTTAAAAATATCACTGGACTTATTGGAGTTGGCCGCTGCTAAAACAAAAGACAGAAAGAAATGGAGAGACAAGTGACTAGATTCATGAGTCCTCAGACATGAGGAGACCGAGCAAGAAGATATTTCCACATATATCTCTTTCTCACAGATGTTCTCATATGGCCAGCCACTACCACCCAGGTAATCACTTCACTGTCATTCTCACCAAACGAAGGGAGATTCAACATCTTATTTATTTATAATAACATCCTCTGTTGAGATGATCAAAATCAAAGACTTCTGATGCTTGAATGACCTCTGTTACATACTGACTAAAGTATCTGTGTCTCAAAAACTTGAAAAATTTATTATTCTTTTTGAACCAGATTGCCATCTCTTCACTCCAATCTATATTAACATAATCAAAATCACTCATAATGATTATTCTTTTCTTATTTGCTAGACTAACTTGCCTTCTCTCTGTCCTCCTTATTATCAGGCCTATAGTAACGTTCAACTAAATATTTCATCTTTACCTCACCGACATGCCATCCCAAAACTACTGCTATTATTTCCTTTTTCCTTTTGCATCTCCATGGTAGCGATGCAAGAGGAAAATTAAAACTTGCACTAGATTTGTTTAAGAGTACAATATCATCTGCACAAAGCAAAGACTAAGTTTAATATCTTCAATTTGTCAAGTTTAATGTCACTTTCGTTTGTAATGTGATCCATATAAATGATGAATAAGAGTGAAGATAATGTGCATCCTTTTATCCCTGATTTTACATCAAGCAATCTTCCTGTATTTTCTTCAATTCTAACTGCTGACCTTACAACTTAAATATAGACTATGCATTGCTCTGTATAATGTTCCATTTACTCCACATAATTGTGCTGTTTTGAGAAATACTCATCAAATTCTCATGATTTTGTCTAAAAAAAACATATTTCCATGAATTTTCAACAGTTTATTGTTAAGTGAAAATATCCTTTAGTGAGTAAGCATGGCAAACCTGAGGTTTCTGATGCTGGACCATGTCTTACTTCATGTAATATACATCTGTAATATTATCTGTAGACTGGTCCCTCCTCTTCTTTCTTTGCTTCTTTCTCCTCTTCTTGCTCCCCCCCCCCCCCAATGCTATTAGAGTATTCAAGGACTAGAGGTGAATCTATCCTATCATGCTAAGTCATTTCATCTTATTCAGCCACCGAAGGAGGCAAGCTAGCCTCAATAGGTGCCGGTCCCAAGCCCGAATAAATGGTGATGTCAGGAAGGGCATCCGGTCGTAAAACTTCACTGCCAGCTCTAGCTATGATCTAATGAGTCAAAGAGAAAGTGATATAAGGGCTAAAGCGTACCCCTTAAGCGATGTGCAGCCACATCGCCCTACACTTGTGAGAAGTGGACGAGGGCTATCGCATGAAGGGCGGATGCGGCAAAAGAAGCAAGCCCAGCAGGTGGAGAGGATGTTGCGAGTGGGAACACTGAATGTTGGAAGCATGACTGGAAGGGGAAGAGAGGTGGCAGACATGATGAAGAAGAGAAAGTTGGACATTTTATGTGTGCAGGAGAGAAGGTGGAAGGGAGAAAAGGCAAAGGAACTGGGAGATGGATATAAATTGTTCTACTCTGGAGCGAATAAAGAGAGAGGAAATGGTGTCGGAATTGTGGTGTGTGTGGCGGAATGAAGGGCGAAGTACTGGAAGTGGATAGAAGGAATGACAGGATCATGCGAATGAAATTGGGTCTTGGAGAAGAGCAAGTGGTCGTCTTATGTGTATATGCCTCGCAAGTTGGCTGTACAGCAGAGGAGAAAGATGAGTTCTGGAACGTGTTAGATGAAGAAATGAGAGAACTAGAAGAAAACGAGATGATGATTGTCAGAAGAGACTTGAATGGACACATAGGGAGACAGAATAGAGACTGTGAAAGGGTGCATGGTGGCCATGGAGTGGAAATGGTGAACCAGGAAGGAGAGAGGATTGTGGACTTTGCAGTAGCGTTTGATCTGGCAATTGTGAACTCGTTTTTCTACAAGAGGGAAGAACGTTTGATAACATTTAGAAGTGGTAACAACATTTCACAAATTGACTACATTTTGATTAGAAGAAAACATCTTAAGGTTGTGACAAATTGTAAGGTAATTCCAACAAATCAAGTGGCACAGCAACACCAACTGCTGTGCGCAGACTTTAAAATAAGATCAAAGATAAGAACCTCTGGAAGCCATGGGATGAAGACAATTAAGTGGTTTTGCTTAAAAGAAGAGAGTGTGAGGAATTGTTTTAGGGAGAGGGTGTTAAAGAGGATTTCGGATGGACCGTAAAGTGTACAAGATTGGTGGAAACATAATTCAAAAGTAATCCTGAGCTGTGGAATTGAGGTGCTTGGTGAGACATCTGGAAAGATTAGAGAGCAGAAGGAGGATTGGTGGTCGAATAGTAATGTACAAGAAGCAGTGACAGCTAAGAGGAAGCAAAGAAGAAGTGGGATGAGTCAAGAGTAGAAGAGTTCAGAGAGAGAGAGAGAAAGCAAGAAGCCAAGAGAGTTGTGGCGCAGGCGAAGGGCATGGCATATCAAAATCTGTATGATCAATTAGAAACAAAGGAAGAACAGAGAAAAATTTACCAACTAGCAAAATGAAGAAATAAAGCAGCAAAGGACATTTTACATGTGAGGTAGATCAAAGACGCTGAAGGAAGAGTATTATGGAGGGATGTGGACATAAGAAACAGATGGAGAATATACTTTGAGGGACTTTTGAATGGGGAAAATGCGAGGGCTCAGAGAGAAGATGGGCAGCCTTCTGAGGGAATGGTGCAGAACATCAGTAGAGTGGAAGTGAAGGGGACCATGAAGAGGATGAAGAATGGAAAATCGGTGGACTCAGACAGGATTCCAGTGGAGGCATAGAAGGCACTGGGGGAAGAGGGAATTGACCTACTGTGGGACCTGTTTATGAAAGTTTGACAACAGGAAAATATACCCGAGGAATGATGGGAAAATATTCTTGTCCCCATCTGCAAGGGTAAAGGGGATGCACAAGACTAAGAATTACAGAGGATTAAAGTTGATGTCCCACACAATGAAAATCCTAGAAAGGGTTCTTGATGGAAGATTGAGGAAGGAGGTGGAGATTGCAAAGGAACAATTTGGCTTCATGTCTGGTCGATCAACGACAGATGCTATCTTTGGGTTACGGTAGATGATGGAAACGTTTCGAGAGAAACAACGAGAACTACATCTGGTGTTTATTGATCTGGAGAAAGCATACGATAGAGTGCCAAGGCAAGAAGTCTGGAGGTGTCTGAGGGAGAAGAAGGTACCGGAGAAACATGTCAGGTTGGCGCAGATGTACAGAAATGTGAAGACAAGAGTTCGGACCTGTCTGGGACAGACAGAAAGTTTTCAAGTAACAGTTGGCTTCCATCAAGGGTTAGCATTAAGTCGGTTTCTGTTTAATATTGTGATGGAGGTGGTGACAGAGGAGATGAGAGAAGACACACTTTGGACAATGTTGTATGCAGATGACATCTTTCTGTGTACAGATTCAAGAGAAGAAGTGGCAGCTAAACTGGAAAGATGGAGGAAAGTACTGGAAGAGAGAGGTATGAGACTGAGCAGAAGTAAGAGTATATGTGTTGCAAAGTGGACAGCGGCCAGGAGAGAGATCTGGAGCTGGAAGGAAATGTCATCAGGAAGGTGAGGGACTTTAGATACTTAGGTTCAACAGTGGAAGAAGATGGAGGCGCTGAGAAGGAAGTGGGACAGGATACAAGCGAGTTGGAGGAACTGGAGGGAGATGGCTGGAGTGTTATGCGATAAGAGGGTGCCGATCAATCTGAAAGGCAAAATCTATAGGACAGTAGTGAGGCCAGCTATGCTATGGAAACTGTGGCCCTGAGGAAAAATAACATCAGCAGGATGGAGGTAGCAGAGATGAGAATGCTTAGGTGGATGTGTGGTCTGACCAGAAAGGATCGTCTGAGAAATAACTATGTGAGGGGAACAGTGAAAGTTACGGACTTAGGAGCAAAGATAGAGGAAGCAAGGCTGAGATGGTTTGGTCTTGTGATGAGGAAGGAGGACGAATATGTGGGAAGAAAGGTCATGTAGATGGATGTGCAAGGAAGGAGGAAGCGTGGACGGCCAAAGAAGAGATCGAGGGAGCTGGTAGAAGAGGACTTGAGGATAAAGAACTTGGATGTGGTGACAGCCCAAGACAGGAGGATGTGGAGGAGACTCATCATTAACAGCGATCCCACTTAAGTGGGACAAGCTGCAGAAGAAGAAGAAGATTGTTAAATGAAAATATGATCCTGAGAAAACCTCTATTTGGCCTTAACACAGTTTGTTCATCTCCAAGTGTCTCTTCGACAATTCTTAGCCTCTTCTCATGTATGCTTTACATAAATTTTACCTAGAGTCAGTTAAGGATCATAGGTTGCTTAAGGGTCAAAACTAGACAACTGGGAGAAGTCCTCCGCATAACTTTTAAGGAACGTGGAGGACTGACTAACACTTTCAATCTAATGTCCAATCCATACCTTCACATGGTGCTCCCCATTAGTAGGTATCCAATGGATATCTTATGAAAAAGGATGAGCTAGCAATTTGCAACTTAGCTGAAAACATTGTATTCTGTATTGACTTAAACTAAAAAAATAATAATTATTATTATTTCTAAGCTTCAACAGCTTTCAGAACATTTTACAATATTCTAGCTATTTATTTTTATATTATTCCCTAAGTTTTCCCATGGCTTTTGTTCATCTACTTTTACACATAACACATTTATTTGTATTCTTTAAAGTGACATCCTAAAAATTTTAGATATGATTCCTCTTCAACTTTAACTTCTTGAGTCAACAATGAATTTCTGATTATTATCCTTAATCTTTCAATGTTTACTTCATGGTTTGCCACTGAATCTCCAGGAATTGGTTCTGGTTTTTGAATAATATCTTTATATTTGATTCTATGGTTTCAACTCTGAAAGCTACAAGACTGGGATGAATTCTTTTTTTAAACTTTTCTATATTTTTTCTTTCAATATGATACTCATTTTTAACCTGCTCTGAATTAAAGGTGATCAGTTCTTATTCCAAATCCTCTCTTGTATACTGAATTGGCACAAATACATATCACTACTGACAAGAGTGCAGTTAATGAGAGCTTTCTTTCCTGTTTCTTTTTTTTTTTCCTGCTGTTCTTTTTTTCTATCAGGTGAGCAATCCTCTATATCCTCTAAATTTCAGATCTTTAACCACCATCACCACAAGATCTTTTATTTCCTCCACCTCCAACAATACATCACCATCAAAAGTAAATTCTACATCCCATCTCTGTTTTCCAAATTTTAAAACCTTACATAATGCAACATTACACTGCAATTCCACTCCCGTACCCATTCACTCAATCTATTCAAGACTTCTTGTAAGGCCAGAACATCTGCTCAACTCCTCATAGTTGATCAAAACTTTGCATCGTTGGGGGAGCAATTCTCTTCTGAGAATTGCTCCCCCATACACAACTTGTTGATACCTATCAGACAGCCAATATCAAGTACAACGCACAGGTCTAATATCCAACTTCATCTGCTCTAGTTTGGCTATCAACTTATCATGCAGTAATCTCTTAAAAATGTTTGAAAAGTCTACGTATACTATTGTGTATGCAACTCTCTGCATCCAATGCAGCTGTCACCTTATTGTAATAATTAAGAAGATTACTAAAACATGAACTTCCTTTAGCGAATCTGTGCTGTCCATCAAAGATAATACCATTGTTGTCAATGCAATTGTGGATCCTGATTCTCATCAGACTTTCCAACACTTTAACCACAACACCTGACGCACAGATTGGCCTATAATTTGTTGCTTCAATTTTGTCACTTCCTTCATGAAGAGGTACAATCTTGTCTTTTTTCCACTCCTTTGGAACTTGATCCAATGTAAGACTCATGTTAAACAAATATCTCAAGGCAGATGTCAACTCACTGGAATATTCCTTCAAAATACGCAGTAATAGATCATCAAGTCCTGCAGCCATATTAATATCAACTTAATTCCCTATATACCTCTTCCTCACTCACAGTCAGTCTCTTCTCCTCCTCATCCACTGCTCTCAAACTCTCCATGATGTTACATTCACATGGATGAAAGACCTCTATGAACTGCTCATTAAATATCTCAACTATATCCTCTGCAGCAGTTGTCCTTATACCATTTTCTCCAATCAATGCCATTATACCATAATCATTCTTATTTTTACTGGCTACATATTGAAAGACCTCCATAGGAGTTTTTTTGGCTTTATTAGCTAACTGTTGCTCAACTCTAAACTTTTGCTACCCTTATCAACTCAGTCAATGTCCTTGCTTGTTCTTTGTATTCTCGTGGAATTGATTATTACTATTCCTCTTATGTTGTCTCCACAATGCCTGTTTTCTCTGTATTGCATGCTTAATCTCTTCATTCATCCATTTCACACCTACCTTAGTTAACCTTCTGACCTTTCGAATACATTTAGACACTGCTTCTTCTATAAGTTCTTGAATATCACTCAGGCAGCACTGATCTCCTTTCCACCCAACTCTTCATTCCATTCTACAGCTGCAAGCTGCTTCCTGAGCTTCTCATAATCACCAGACTTGTAGTTAAACATATACCCTTTCCTCACAGAAGTTTTCACATGGTTGGCAACCACCAAGGTATTCACTTCATGGTCACTCTCACCAAATGGAGGGAGATTTGATGCTTCATTTATAATAACATCATCTAATGAGATGATCAAATCCAAGACCCTCAATCCTTGTATGCCCTCTGTCTGTTACATAATGCCTGAGGTAGTTGTCTCTCAACAACTCAAGAAACTCATTTTCTTTACTTCTGGTTGCTAATCTCATCATCCAAATCTATACTGCTGTAATTAAAATCACCATTAATGATCATCCTTTTCCCAATTACTTGGATAATTTGCTTATACATTTCCTGGTCACTACCCTCTACATTCAACTCTCCATCTTCACGAAATTTATCTTTCCTTTTATCTCTATTCCTGTCAGGGTGTCATCCTCATCCAATTATGTCTTATTTCGACAATTTTTGGGTGAACGAAGTCAATCAATGCAAGTATATAATTTCCCTTCTTTCTTATACTTCTAGCATTCACATACAAGTAACTCATACCTGGATCTATAACAACTGATACCACTTTTTAGATGTGACTTCTCCAGAATTTCCTTGACCCATTTATTTTTCTCCTTACTCATTGCAGAACCTTTTTCAAAACCAGGTCATCCCCATCACTTTTTATATTACACACTTATTCACATCCTCTTGGAGCATCAACCTTCCTCATGCCATTTCCTTGTCCACCATGTGTCTTACTCATTTCCCTGTTTGTCTTGCACACTTATTCTCTCATTCTCTACACTCATGCTACCCACTTCTTCATTCATAACCACCAATTCAATTTCTCCTTCCTTCCTTACTTTCCCGCTCTTGTACATCGCTGCTTACTTGCTCAGATACATTCTCTGCATTCATTATTCTCCCTTCCAGCAGTCTCTCCAAATGACTCACATCAAAAGCATTGAAATGCAGTCCATTACTCTTATAAAGTTCAATTATTCCTTCAAGCTCATTCCACACATTGACAAACTGCATTCCTTTCTCTTCACACATTTCTGCTAACATATCATTCATAATTCTGGCTCTCTGCCTCATCTCATCACTGTCATACCTGGGAAAGACACTGATTACCTTTCCTATCACACTATTATCTTTTATCCTTCTTAACAACCTCCTGTATCCAATCTTACAATCTCCTTGTTCCAGTCAAGTCATTTTCCCTTGTACCACCACCAACTCCTTTCCTCGCTCACTCCTCATATCCAACATCTCAACCACTCTGTTCATTTTATTTCCAGGAAAACAAACCTTGTGCATCTTGTCATTTATCTAACCTCTAATAATCTAGGTCAGTGGTTCCCAAACTATGTGCCGCAGCACCATGAGGAGCTGCGATATATTCCAATATTTTCACTGAAATGACACTTAGCCCATGTGGTTTTAGAATTCTATCATTGATGTGTTGATGCAATGATAGGAAGGACATCTAATGGACACTGTACAAACCAGTAACTGTTTTGCTTTTGTTAGGTAGTCCTATGTTCTGACTTTGGGCACCGGAAAAATCCTGATACACTAAGGGAGCTGTGAGATGAAAAAGTTTGGGAACCACTGATCGAGGTTGTGATCCCCCCCCCCCCCCAGAAGGATGGCCACAGGACTGCTTGTCTTGTGTATATGAATGGATCTTTTATACTGTCTGTCAGGAGGAATATGCATGACTTCAGGAGCATATAAGACAGTTGTATAAGACCCTGATCAGACCACACTTAGACTATTGTTCTCAGATTTCGTCCCCAGGATTTGAAGGCGATAAATTAACTGTGGAAAAGGTACAAAGGCAGATAACAAAGATGGTTTCAGGACTGTTCAATGTTAGTTATGAGGATTGGCTGAGAGAATATGGACTGCAGAGTTTGGTAGACAGAAGAAGGAGAGGTGATATGATTGAAACTTTTAAACTGTTGAGAGGTGGTTACAGGGTTGACACTGGGGAGTTCTTTCGCTTGGTTGAACAGTGGAAAGGAGTGATGACAAGGGGCTATCTCTGGAAGTTACGAAAGGAAGCTATAAGCAAGAGGGTGAAGAGTGGTTTCTTTGCATGGAGGGTGGTTGAACATAGAACGGTTAATGAGTTTAAGGAGTGGTATAGTATACTTTGTGTTTCCTAGGAGGGGCCTCCCACGATGAGTCTTGATAGACTTTGTGTTTCCTAGGAAGGATCTCCTGTGATTGAGTATTTTGACTCCATGGAGGCCTGAATAATAATAATAGTATAGCAGAAGATATTTTGAGTACAAAAACTTTATATGAACATGAATCTAATACTGAACTTAATACTCTAAGAATACAGAATAGCTTTTGATTTTAAATTTATAAAATGCGATGGTGTTTTCAGTAATTAAAATTAACTATACAGATACCTTCTTGGCAAAATATTATTGAAGAATTTGCAATTCATATTTATAAAATCTTCTCGAAAATATCATCCCAAAACTGAATATATAGAAAGCAAAGCATCCATATATATATGCACATGTTGCTCATAATCTTGAAATAAAAAATACTTATTGACTGTAACTAGCTAATGCAATTTATTGCTATGCCTCACAACTTTCTTACAAATCATAAAAACATCAATCATAGTTTATATTTTGTATGCTGAATTCCACATACACTTCATGCTTTGCAAAATATGTAAATACAGTGCATGTTAAAAGATGGTGAGAAAGTAATATTGCTGCTGCTGCTGCTGATTACTAGCAACATTTTTCAAATTGAAGAATTTCAAGTGAAAGTGCATTTAGCAGTTTTCCAGAAATTATGAGATGACAGAACATTTCCTTGCATTCGAATTTCATCTTAGCAATTGAACGAGATGCAGCCAGATAAGAAAATATTATGGTGGTTGTGGTGGTGGTGGTGGTACAGCAGAATCATTCTACAAATGTGTAAAGAATTTCCATTTAGCTTGATGTTCTGCAAACAGTATTCAGAATGTTACATGATGATGGTGTCTATCCATAACACACAAAGTATATTATTATTAACAGAGACCTCCAGAGAGTCAGGGACTCATTGAAGAAGGCCACATATTACCCACAACAGCTGTAATACCTGTTCTTGAATTCATTAACATTATCTACGCTCATAACTCCCAAAAGCTGAATACTTCTAATTGCTAGAATTATTTTGGACTGCTAGTGTTTGCAGTCCAAAAATTCTCAATCAGTCTTGATAATCTATTCCACATTCCTGACAGCACTTTTTTATACTCTCCTTTGTACTCTCTCTCTCTCCACCATATCAGAATCACCATGGAAACCAGATCAGATCAGATCCTCACAATAATACAAGTGAGGTCTTATCAAGGCCTTGTAAAAGAAGCAAAATGACTTCCTTATATTTACATGTCAAGGAGCTTTGTTTCAGCAAATCCTCTGAGTTGCATTTGAAATCTTTGCTATATAGCCCTTGAACTTCAACTTACTATCTACTAAAAATCGAAGAACCCTAGCTCAATCAGTTTCTTTTAGCCTAATCCCACTAACATAATATGACATTTGATATCTCAATACACCAAACTGCATAACTTTACATTTACTAACAATGAACTGATAGCCATTTCACATGCCCGTTATTCCAGCCTATTCAAATCATTTTCCAAGTACCACATATCAGCTACATTGATGATGAAGCTGCCCATCATCAGCCCATCGTGGCATCATCAGCAAATAACTGTATGTCTCCTGTCAAATCCATTGCAATGCCATTAATGCAAAGATTGAATAACAATGGACCAGGGATCCATTGTTATTGAATGGATCCTTGTGGTACACCACTGGTTACCTTAAATCTTACAGACTCATATCCCCTATATACCACTTTTTGATATCTCAGTCAACCATCCTCTTATACATGCTAAGATTTTATAATCCAATCCCATATTCTGCAATTGATGCAGCAGTCTTACAAACTCTATTGTATCAAAAGACTTAAACAAAGTCCAAAAGTATCATGATATATCCATTCTCCTTGTTTAACTCAAAAGGTAACATTATTATTGAACATGAATGAGTTGCTCAAACATGATCTTCCCTTAGTAAACCCAAGCTGTTCATTGCAAAGTATAGATTTTCTATCAACCCATTTCTGCATGCAAGTCCTAACCAACTTTTCGAAAATCTTCACCACCACTCCAGAGATACTGATGCATGAATATTTGTATACATTAGTCTTTGTGCCACCCTTGTACTATGGGATTACCATGAATTCTTTCCACTCCAGTGGAATCTTTGCTGTTCTGAGACTCAAATTATATAGACTGTTGCACCAGGTTGATAGATTTTTAGCAAAATGGGCATTCATTAGTTGAACAATTTCTTCTGCATCTATGACCCACATACCATTTGCATCCAGAAGAGTTTTTCTTTCATATTCATTCTTTCTTTCTTTTACTTGTAACATAATGATAGAATTTTTTTTTGGGGGGGGGTTTGTCTTTAATTTAGAGAGCAAGTTTCTTTTCATACTCAAACTTAGCTTTCCATACAACAGATGTGAATCTTCTGGTCTACTCATTATAATTTTCATCACTCGTCATCCTTATACAAATGGTATTCCTTTAACATCATGGCTTTTCTTACAATTCATTCCTACCTTATTTATTCTTAAAACTTTAGGTGACATACTGATATTGCATCACTTAGCTTTTTAAACAATTCCGATGCACTGTCACTATCCTTCTCATATACCAAGAAATTATACCATGACACAGAACTCAACATACTCCTCATTTGGTCATAATTTCCTGCTTTGTAGTTCAGCATGCATGTAACCTTTTCTGAATGGCTCATTCATAAACTTAGACATAAACTTCCAAGTTAGTACTACATGATTGCTGTCACCAACCACAGGCAGAATAGTTAACTGAATAGTGACCCCCCCCCCGACACTATAATCAGATTTAACAGTCTTTGAGCTAGAATTACTTCTGTCACAAGCTTCTTGAGGAAATATTCTCGCAACAGCTCAATAAACTCAGTTTCAATCTTCTCAGGAGATTTCACTGCTACAAATTCAAAGTTCAGATAATTAAAATCCCCGATTATAATTTCTCATTTCATACCCATCATCTTTATTTGGGAATGCATTTTTTCATCACTAGCAACTGATCTACTAAATCTGTAACAACACTCCACTATGTATTTGATTTTATTAGACTGCACCTCATAACAGATGGCTTTAAATTCACTGCCACATGGAAAACTCTTACTAGTACTGCAATCATATCTCTCAACTTTAACTACATAAAAATCATTCAATATCTTTCGCAGCACACTCCTTCCTCTCCTAGTTGGTCTATCCTTCCTAAAAATACTGTACCCTTTACACTCGATATCAGTTAGTCAGAAGCAGTCTCATGTCTGCCTCTGACAGCCAGATATCAATAATGAATACAACATGAGGTACCAATGTATTCAACCAAGGTAACAAACTTTACTCTTTTGTTTCTGATAGTCTTGGCATTCATGTACAGACATAATAAGTTACTTGCATGCTTTTTTTTTGTATGCTCTTCTCTATAGTCTGAGACAAGGTTGAGTAACTTGCAGATCTGTTCTTATATAATGCTTTACTTATACTGTCAACCTTGCACATACTTCATAAGTCTGATCCTGATGAAATCAACTTTATTTAGCTGATTTTCATTCTGCAATAACATAGCTGATTCCATGCTTTGTGTTTTTCAATTTGCTGCTTAATTTGTCCTCCTTATGTTATTATTATTATTAATAATAATAATAGATATCCATGTAGTCAAAAGACTCATCACAGGAGGTACACACTGTTACACACAAAGCCAAACAAAGCATGCTTTAAACTCATTCAACATATCTGCATCCACCACAATGTTAGACAATGCATTCCACTCATCAACCACTCTCCATGCAAAGACCTGCTCCTCATGCACCTGCTAACATCCTCTTTATATATTTCAAAGGATGTTGCCTTGTCCTACTCCTTCTCCCATTCTATGGAAAGTTTTTCCACATTAACCTAATAATAACCCTTTACCAACTTCAATATATCAATCATGTCCACTCTCTTCTTCTATTCACAATGATTTGTAAATTGCATTCTCTCCGTCTTCAATCTGTCATCATATCTCACATCTCAAAGACCAGTTACTACTGTAGTCAGTCTTCTCTAGACCCTTTCTAATATATTCTCATCACCATGAAAACCGGGCACCAAATCAAGGCGCAATAATTTATATGAGGACTGATTAAGTATAATTTGATATGATGACTTCACAATATAAGCAATGTGGCATCTCAACTTCAGATCCATGTCTAGTCTCCTCAACTTCCACCAAAATTCCACTACCAAGTATACACTTTGCATCCTGTTGTTACCTATGAAATTACAGAACCTTACATTTTGCAATAATAAACAGACAGTTCCATACTATTGCTCACTCATACAATCTATTCAAGTACTCCTGTAAGAACACAACATCTGCATGATTCCTCATCACGATCCCAGTTTTTTGCATCATCTGCAAGCAGTTTTATATCACCAGTTAAGCTTATTCCATTATCATTAGTAAACAAATTAAATAACAATGGTCCAAAACAGACCCCTGTGGTACATCACTAGTGATTTTCCTCTTCTGAGATACTGCACCTTCATACACAACTTGCTGATACCTATCTTAGAGCCAGTTGCCTATCAGTTCACTAATTCATCATCCAAACCCATCTGCTCCAATTTAGTTACCAATTTGTGGTATGGCAATCTATCAAAAGACTTTTCAAAATCTAAGTATATCACTGTACATGCATTTCTCTTGTCCAATAAATTATCCACTTTGTTACAATAAATAAGCAAGTTGGCTAAACATAACTTCCCTCTAACAAACTCATGCTGCTATTATCAACCTACTTTTGTATGCTAGCTTTCACCAATCTCTCCAATACCTAAACTACATTTCCAAATATACAGATCAGTCTCAGCCTTATAACAACCTTTGTGAAGTGGAACAATTTTACCTTCCTTCCACTATTTTAGGACTTGTGATGTTGCAAGACTCTTGTTAAATAGGTAGTCCAGGGCTGATGCTAACTACCTGGAACATTCCCTTAAGACATGTGGTAATAAGGCATCAAGTCCTATTACATTATTGACATCTAGCTTACTTAACTCCTCACATACCTCTTGCTTACTCATCAATAAGCCTTATCTCATTTCATTCTCCACACTTGAGCTTCTCCTCATTTTATACCTAGGATGAAACACCACATTGAAATATTCACCAATACCAGACTATGCCTACTGCAGCAGTTTCCCCACCAAGTGTATATTTCACATCCCATCATTGCTTACCAAATCTCAAAACCTACACTTTGCAACACTGAACTCACAGTTCCACTTACCTGCTCATTCATGCAATCTATTCAAGTTCTCTTGTAAGGCCATAACATCTGCTTGACTCTGCATTTTGCAGTTTTGCATCATCTACAAACAGCTGCATATCACTAGTTAAAGCCATTCCAATATCGTTAACATATAAACTGAACAACAATGGCCCCAAAACTAATCCCTGGGGAACACCACTCGTGACCTTTCTCTTTTCGGATATCGCACCCCATATACAACTTTGTGATACCTGTCTGACAGGCAGTCACTGATCCAACTGAGAAGTCTGTTATCTAATCCAATCTGCTTCAATTTATTTACCAGCTTATTGTGTGGCAGACTATCAAAAGCTTTTGCAAAATCCAAGTATACCACTGTATATGCATCTCTCTTGTTAAAGGTATTTGTCACCTTTTTATAGCACATAAGTAAGTTAGTGAAACATGATATCCCTCTAACAAACCCATGCTGATAACCATAGAGAATACTGCTGATATTAACCCATTTCTGTATCCTACTTCTCACCAATCTCTCCAGAACCTTCACCACAACTTCAGATATACAGATTGGGCTATAATTTGAAGGCTTCAACCTTATCACCAGCTTTATGCAGTGGAACAATTTTACACTCCTTCCACTCCCTTATAACCTGTGCTATTGCAAGACTCTTATTAAACAGGCATGCCAATGCTACTGCCAATTCCCTGGAACATTCCCTTAAGATGTGTGGTAATATGTCATCAAATCCTATTGCCTTATTGACATCAAGTTTATTTATTTCCTCAAATACCTATTGCTCACTCACAAATAAGGCATCTCCTTTAATAAATTTAGTTTAATCCTATTTAAATTTATTCTTGTGTAGAGGCTTAAGTGCTGTGAGGACATTATGTTGGAGGTTTAATGGATTTTTTACAACACTCAAAAAGAATTAAAATAGAATTTAATACTTCCTATATTTCGTCCTAGTCACTAGGACATCTACGGGGATTACAAAAACAATTAATGTAACATGCACACAAAAACTTACAATACTAAGCCCAACCACGTGGGTGACACTAAAGTCCTATCTAGGTGGAGCGCCCTCTAAGGGCGGTAGTAGGTGGCCTGGAATGTAAGGTGGGACCTCTGGTGATGAGTGTTTCCCAAATCTTCAGAAGCTTAATGCAACCATATTTATTAAGATTTGGTTGGTTTCTGAGAGCTGCTGCTGCTTCTAAGAAAAGTCTCTCTTTCTTGAATTTGCTGTGGTGGAGCATGGTAGATGCCACCAATGCACCTTGTTACAGACTGTCTAAACAGCTGGCCAACTCTCTGTCCCCCCTCACCGGAAATTCCGCTTCCTATATAAAAAACTCAACCCACTTTAAAGCCCTCACAGAAAATTTAACCTTGAATAATATAGACATATTAGTAAGCTTTGATATCTCCTCTTTGTTTACCAATATTCCCATAATTGACACTTTATCTCTCTTAGACAACGTTTTTCCCTCTGACATCTTAGATCTCTTTTCCTTTGCCATCAACTCTGGGTATTTCTCTTGGAAGAACAAAATCTACAAGCAGATAGAGGGAACCGCCATGGGTTCCCCCCCTCTCATCCCCCTTGCCAATTTCTATATGGAAGATTTCGAAAAACGAGCCATAGACTCAGCCCACTCAAACCTTCTATCTGGCTAAGATATGTAGATGATGTGTTCTCTATTTGGCCTCATGGCCCAGACACGTTAGACTCCTTCCTCGGTCATCTCAATAGCCTACATCCAAGAATCCAGTTTACTATGGAAAAGGAAAAGAACAATTGTTTACCCTTCCTAGACACCTTAGTCACACGCCTGCCTAATGATACACTTGCCTTCACTGTATACAGAAAACCCACACACACAGGCAGATACATTCACAAACTCTCCCACCACCACCCCTCACAACAATATGGCATCATTAAAACTCTTACCAAGAGAGCCCACAATCTTTGTTCCAGTGGAACCGCCCTCACTACTGAGCTTAACCATATACACAGAACTTTCCTCTCCAATGGCTACAGCGAACACAGTATCAAAAAAATAATCAATTCCTCCCCCATTCCCCGTCCCTCTCATCAACAAAATTTTAAAAATGCCATCACCATACCCTACATCCGTGGCACTTCGGAAAAAATAGCCAAGATACTAAAAAAGTATAACCTACACACAGCATATAAGCCCTACCGCAAACTTGCTACCCTTATCCGTTCTACGAAAGATCAGCTTCCTCCTCTCTCTCTGCCTGGAGTTTACAAAGTACCCTGTTCCTGTAAGCTTGCGTACTTTGGACAGACAGGCAGATCAGCATCCATCCGCATGGAGGAACACAAGTCGTACATCGTTAAACACAACTATGGCTATTCAGGCTTGGCTGACCATGTTTTGGATACCACCCACAGAGTATCATGGAAGAAAACCACCATGCTCCACCACAGCAAATTCAAGAAAGAGAGATTTTTCTTAGAAGCAGCAGCAGCTCTCAGAAACCAACCAAATCTTAATAAATACAGTTGCATTAATCTTCTGAAGATTTGGAAACACTCATCACCAGAGGTCCCACCTTACATTCCAGGCCACCTACTACTGCCCTTAGAGGGCGCTCCACCTAGATAGGACTTTTGTGTCACCCACGTGGTTGGGCTTAGTATTGTAAGTTTTTGTGTGCATGTTACATTAATTGTTTTTGTAATCCCCGTAGATGTCCTAGTGACTAGGACGAAATACAGGAAGTATTAAATTCTATTTTAATTCTTTTTGAGTGTTGTAAAAAATCCATTAAACCTCCAACTATTTAAATTTAGTTTAAACTTTCAACATCGATAAGGCATCTCCTGTGTCCTCTATACTTAAGTTCCTCATGATTCCACCATGATCAGGATGAAACACATTTATAAATTGGTCACTGAATATCTGAACAATGTCTTCTGCAGTAGTTGCCATTCTACCACTTTCATCCATTAACATCATCTTACCATAAACATTCTGCTTTCTATCTGACACTTATTAAAAAAAAAAAAAAAAAAAAAAAAAAAACTCCCTAGGGTTTTTCTTGACCTGATTTGCTAATTTCTGCCTATACTACACTTTTGCTATCCTTACCGACCAAATCACTCTCTTGATCTATTCTTTATACTCTTCATGCAACTGATTATCATTATTCTTCTTGTGCTGCCTCCAAAGTAGGCACTTTCTTCTTCCAGATTTCATGCTCAATCTCCTAATTCATCCATGTAACACCAACCTTATTCAGCTTTTTGACCTTCACAATACATTCATAATCTGATGCTGTTAAATATGCTATCATGTCTGATGCTGTCAGTTCCCAAGCAGCATTTATTTCTTTCTGCTCAACTGATTCTATGCTCTAGCTCCAAACTGTCTCTGAAGCTTCTCATAATGACAAGCCTTGTAATTCCACATACATCCTTTCCTCACAGAAGTCTTCACATGGCAAGCCATAACCCAGATGATCACTCTCACGAACTGGAGGGAAGTGTGAAACCCCACTCACAATGACATCCTCTGATGAAATTATTGGATCTAAAACTCTCAATCCTCATGTTGCCCTCCTTTACATGCTGCATAAGAGAGAGATGTCTCTCAAAAGCTCAAATTCATATTCTTTATTTCCAAATGATATTGCTTCATTCTAATCTATACTGCCATAATTAAAATTATACATAATGATCACCTTTCCCTTGTTCACTAACCCAAGTCACTGATATTCATCACCACACTCCACATTATCTGGCCTATAGGAAAATCCAACTAAATATCTCTTCCTATTTTCATAGTTTTGGTATTTTTATTGTTGCTCATTTTCAAGCCAAATTTGTTACAACTCTTATTCAATTTAGTTAGCAAATCCTGGGATCTTGCATTAGATGTACTGAGAAATACAAAATCATCTGCATAAAGCAAAGAGTTAAATTTGACATTTCCAATTTTAATAATCAGGCCTAATGCCACTTTCTTTCATAATATAATCAATATAGATGATGAAGAATGGAGATTATGAGAATCCTAGTCTTACTCCTCATTTTACATCAAACCTTTTTTTTTTTGTGCCATACTGTACATTCTGAATGGACAGTCTATAGAACAAGTAAATATTTCAGCTATTTAGGAACAGTCTTTAGTGAAGATGGCAAGTTAAATCTGGAAACAGACAACAGAATAAGCAAAGCTGGGAGTTGGGTTAGAAATAAAGCACTTGATCAAAGACTAGAGCCCACAGATATGAGAGTTCTAAGAAAATTTTGGGAAGTAAACAGATGGCAAAATCATATTAAAAATGAAGATATTAGAAAGGAACTTGATATTGTCAGCATTCAAGAATGTGTAAGCAGAGATAAGGTAGTATGGCTACTTAAATAGAATGGGTGAGGAAAGGTTAGCAAAGCAGGTGTTTGATGGCAAGATGGCAGGAAAGAAACCTAGAGGAAGACCAAAGTCTAAGTGAAGTGATTCAGTCAGAAGTGCCTTAGAAGCACGAAATGTTCCATATGAAAATATTGGAGTGTTGATAAGTAGTAGACTAATTTGGAGGAAATTTGTAGATAGGAGGTTAATAATAATGTAAATAAACTTAATCATGTAGTGCTGTCATATAGCCTGAACAGCCCTTGAGGGTACATATTAGAAAATTAATGATGATATCTCTCCTTCACCTCACACCCTCAAAACCTACTGCCACTATCCCTCTCTCATGTCTACCACATGTGTATATAATTCTCCTGCTATCATCAGTAGCACTTCACCCCCCCCCCTTCCCCTTCTTGTAGCCATACATCATTGTAACCTTCCATCCTTTTCAACCCTGTTTGAACACTTATTGCAACAATTTTAGGGCAAATAAACTCAGTCAGTGAAACAATTTCATCTCCCTTATTTCTGATGCTACTGGCATTTGTAAATAAACACAGCAGTTCACTTTTAGATGTATAACCAGTCCTACCTAAGCCACCTGTTGGTCGTAATTTCACTACCCCACCTGCCCTTCCCCAATCACTTTTATCATTGCTTAATCTGTATATATATCCTCAGTTTCAGCTACCATCCCTCACTTCCTGATCCATTCCTATGCTAATCATCTCCATATACTACTTCCAACATCCACTCTCCCTCCCTCCCCCCATGCCGTGTCTCCCTGTCTATCCTGACCCCACCACCACCTGTTTTCCTGCATCTTGCATTTTCGTTCTCTCTCTTCATCTCTACTACCACTACCATTTCCATTACTAAGCACTTCAGTCTCATCTGTTCCATTCTCCTTATTTTTCATTTCATCTCTTCCTTCTTCTGATCTCTTGCTTGCATCACTCACTGCACTTCCTTCTAGAAGAGTTTCTCCAATTCACTAACTCCAAAACTCTTCAAATGCAATCTGCCACCTTTGTACAATTCCATTATTGACTGAAATACATGCCATACAAACTGAAATACAAACTGCACTCTCTTCACCTCACACAGCACTGCCAAAATAACATTCATAATTCTTGCTCTCCACCAACTCATGATTGTCATATCTCAGCAAAACACTGGCAACCTTTTCCACTATACTGTTATCTGTCACTCACCTCAATAACCTCCTGATATACATCTTTAAATGTTCCTTTAAATGCTGTTAGACTTTTCTGTAATTCTTGCATTGACTGTCTAACAATCTGCTTTAACTTTGCGATTTCAAAGGGTAAATCATTTCCAATATCCTCAAGCTTGTCTTTAGTAGGGCAAGCATTTTTGTTCTCAACTTCACTGTTACTGTTAGCGTCTGTTTCTTGTGCATTTTTGATGCTATTCTATTTAATATTGCACTATCTCAATAAAAATATACTATGCAAATGCTAAATACTATAAAAACACCAAAATCTGCACTAATATACTATAAAAACAACAATAAAACAGATCATTATTCTGTATTACAAACCTGGTGGAAGGGTCATGCTTAACAGCTGGATATTTTTAAATGGCTCAATGCCAATTACATCACTTTTTTTTTTGTTCCTGATGAAGTTAATTCAAACTGCCATGACACTGTCGAAAATAATGCCAACATTATTTTCAACAGTGTTAACATGCATAGTCCTATTCCCTACAATCAGTTCACTGGTCTCTATTTTCAAAAGTTGCCATAGAGATGGCATTTAGCAACAATTCTTCCAAGACAGATTACACTAGTTAGATGATATACCTTTGGCAATATGGTATGATATGTACTTCCACCATGATGGTGTTCTTTTATATTTTTCTCATGCAGAGCATCCAATTTCTCTGGGCGGTGGAACTTCTTTTAGAATTTTGTCTATGGCAGTGATAATGGAAAAAATGGAGTAAGAGATTAAAGAGCTAGCATGACAGACCAAAATGGAAACATGGACTGATCACTTGTATGTTTGATGTTAACACCTTTTACAGCATGGATACTGTAACCTTCCAAAGGTTCATTGAAATTATGGCCATGTGGCCAGGTTGGCCGAGTGGTCAACATAAAAAAAAAAAAAAAAAAAAAAAAAAAAAAAAGGTACTGCCTGGCTTGTTGGTCTAGGCGTTGTGAGAGAGGTCGTGGTTTCAAATCCCACACAGTCTCTTTTCTGTGATAGATAGCAGTGTAACTAAATCGTACTTACCGGGTGCGAAATTTAAGGATGTAAGTGAGAGTATTAGAGTGCAAAAACAGAGGGTGAAATAATTAATAATTGTGGTGGGTACGAATGAATTGAAAGGTGATAAATTTTTTATGAGAGAGGACTTGAAAGTATTGTTAAAGGTAGCGAAAGAAAAGAGTGACAGAGTTAGAATGGTTAGTCTGTTGCTGCGGTATGACAGAGAGGAGTTTAGAAGGAGGGCCATAATCGCAAATGACATTATGCGTAGGTTATGCAGACGGTGTGGTGTGGAATTTGTGGACGTGTGGAATGAGTTTGAAGGGTGAAAGGACTTATACAAGATGGATGGCCTGCATTTGAATGGACTTGGTGTGTGGAGACTGGAAAGAGTGTTGCTGAATGAAGTGAAAATGGATGTGCAAAACCAGGGAAACTAGAACTACCAAGGAGGGGGGGGGAATGGATATGCAGACATCAGTGAGACAGATGAGTATAAGAATGTATATGATGTACCCGAGCCAGCACTAAGGACAAAAAATGGGAATGGGTCATTTAGAATAACGCATCAATATAGGGGGGACTAAGGGATCACTGCATTTCACATATACTAATGCCAGGAGTATTAGGAACAAGAAGGAAGAATTTTTGGCCTTGATTGGCTCTTCCTGGCCACAGGTTATTGGCATTAGTGAAACATGGCTGACGGAAGATGATATAGTTAGTGGGATAGAATGTGTAGGTTATAGTGTGTTTAGGAGGGACAGAGAGAATAAAATGGGGGGGTATTACTGATGATAGCTGATGAACTGCAGCCAAGGAGAATTGAAGTTGTATCGCAGGATAGCGAAAGGAGCTCATTTGAGGCTATTTGGTGTGAGATTGAGACTGGCAGAATAAAATATACAGTTGGGTGCTGCTATAGACCAGGTGATGGAATAGATGGTGGAGATAGTATGCATAGGGAAATTGATGAAATGAGTGGAAAGAGGGTAATTATTATCGGGGATTTCAACTATGGTAACATTGATTGGAAAGAGGAGAGGACACATGTGAGGAAGGAAAAGGATTTTATTCAATTATTAAGGGATAACTATCTGAGACAGCATGTAATTGAAAATACTAGGGCTGTGAGAGTGCTTGAACTGGTAATAGCATCTGAGAATTTGACTGTAATGAATATGACCATGTTACCACCTATTGGTGAGAGTGATCATAAGGTCTTGACCTGGGAGGTGGCTAAAGGTGTGGAATTTTCGATTAAGACAGGGTATATGTGGAGTTACCGTGCTGGCAAGTATGACAAGCTTAGGAGATTGCTTGGATCAGTGCCATGGCATGTACAACTGCAAGGGCTGGACGTCGATAGAGCATGGGAAGTGGTCAAGGAGCATTTACAGGAGGTTATGGCTGATTGTATACCTAGGGTCCGAACAGTAAAACAAGTAGGGGTTAAATGGATGAATAACACCATTAAGCTTGAGCTGCAAAAAAAGAAACAACTGTGGAGGGAATTTAAAGAAAGGGGTGACCTGCAGGCACACGAACGGTATAAAGTGCAGGCCAGAAAGGTAACAAGTGTGGTAAAAAAAGCAAAAGCGGATTATGAAAGGAAACTAGCTTTGCAAGTAAAAGAGAATCCAAAACAGTTCTTTCAATATGCTGCAAGCAAGAAAAAAACTGTACACGGCAAAATGATTTTAAGGAATGACGATGGTAAGGAGGTCACTGAATCAGTCGATATAGTGGAGTTACTGAGCGCACACTTTGCAAAAGCATATCATCCAGGTGGTGACATTGAAAAAATGAAGGAACCATTAGTTTATACAGGAATAGTGATGAATGAAGTGGAGGTGACTAGTCTATTACAAAACCTTAATGTGAACACATCTGTGGGATTGGATGGTATACCGGCACGGGTCTTGCGTGAAGCGGCTAAAGAATTATCAGTGCCCTTGACCATGTTGTTTAATCTGAGTCTCAGGTCTGGTTTAGTCCCGAAGGTGTGGAAAGAGTGGAAAATAGTTTCACTGCATAAAGGAGGATCCAAGACTACAGTTGCAAATTACCGACCGATCAGCATATCAGGAGTCATTGTCAAGGTCTTGGAGAAAGTAGTCAAAGGAAAAATACAGGAATGGATTGATGAAAACGAGATACTGTACAGGGGACAGCATGGCTTTGTGAAGGGTAGATCATGCTTCACTAACTTGCTCAAGTTTTATAACAAGGTGACGGCTGAACTGGATAAGGGAAATGGGTTTACAGTGATACTGCTGGACCTGGCAAAGGCGTTTGACAGGATACCACATGGAATACTAATCCGTAAACTACAACATATGGGAATTGATATAGGGTTGGTGAGGTGGATAGGTGGTTGGTTGATGGAGAGAGAGAGATATCAAAGAGTAGTTTATTCAGGATTAGAGTCCAAAAGACGGCCTGTAACTAGTGGTGTGCCACAGGGTTCTGTTCTTGCACCACTGCTGTTTAATCTGTTCATTAACGATATAGGGAAGGATCTAAGTGGAACAATTCATTTGTTCACTGATGATGCAAAGTTGGGTAGGGCAATAGTGAATGCAGAAGATGTCAAAGTCTTGCAGGATGACTTAGATAGATTGGAGTTCTGGGCTAAGGAGAATGGAAGTCAATTTAATGTTACAAAATGTAAGGTTATGCATTTTGGGGTGAAAAGATTAGCAGCAGAATACCACATTGGTGGAACTGTACTCCAAGAGATTGATGAGGCCAGGGACTTGGGAGTGTTGATGGATGGGGAGATGAAGTTTAGGGGGTACATTGCAAAAGTAGCTAAATCAGCTCATCAACTCACTTGGTTGTTGAAAAATACCTTGACGAGCAGAGACAAGCAAGTTATTGTACCTCTGTACCGAGCCTTGATAAGACCTCATCTCGACTACTGTGCCCAGATTTGGTCACCTCGGTTCCTTCTTGATGGGGAGGAAGTGGAGAGGATCCAGAGGCGAGTGACTAAGATGATAACAGGTCTATGGAATGAACCATATGAGAACAGGTTGAAGATTTGTGGGTTGCAGAAACTAGTTGATAGGCAGAGGAGGGGAGATATGATTGAGACATTCAAATTGCTAAAGGGATTCTATAGGATTAATTCAGAGGATATTTTTGAGATCAGGACTGGTGGTGGGAGAACTAGGGGACACCTATGGAAGCTGGGCAAGAGTGTGGTTAGCAGGGGTGTTAGAGCTGGGTTCTTTACTTTTAGAGTGGTAAATGAGTGGAATAAGCTGCCAGAGTCTGTTGTGGGTGCTATGACAGTGAACGAGTTCAAGGCAAGGTATGATAGATACTGTGAGAATGTAATCGCATAGTTGTGTGGATATGATGTTTAGGGCCTCCCTCGATGAGTCTAAAGACTCCTGGAGTTGCCCGAAATAATAATAATAATAATAATAATAATAATAATATCCGCTCTCCAGCCAAAAGGTTGCAGGGTTCTAATCCTGCCGTGGGTATGGATGTTTGCAATTGTCTGTGAAAATACTAGGGGTAGTAGATGGCGTTGGTCTAGATGATGAAAGTAGTTGCGGGTGGTGGATTGGTGGAGACTGAGAGTTGTAGAGTAGGTGCCCCTCTTTTGATGAATCTTTGGAATCCCTGGAGGTGTTACATAATAATAATATCAGTATGTCTACAAATCGTGTGTTCTCTTGACCAGCTTGTCTGTTTTGAAGGAAAATCCTGTAGCCTTCATATGAGAATGGCCAACTCATCTTCAGATGAAAAAGCCTTAAAAATGGCTCCATATATATATATATGCTATCTGATCAAAAGTGTCCGGACACCTACTCGAAACTGTAATCAGACTTTCCCTGTGACACACTTTCCAGTAGTGGACATTAATACGGGGTAGGTCCACCCTTTGCTTCTATGGCATCTCTAACTCTGCTGGGGAGACTTTCTACCAGGTGTCAGAACATCTCTGGAGGAATGGCAGAGATGTTCTGACACCTGGTTTCATTCTTCCTGAAAAGCTGTAGCCAGAGCAGTTCGTGATGTGGGTAGTTGGGATCTGGAGCGAACAGCATTCTAATTCATCCCAAAGGCATATTATAGGATTCAGGTCAGGGTTCTGGGCGGGCCAGTCCATTTCTGGAATGTTATTGTCCACAAACCATTCCCTCACAGACCTTACTTTATGGCAGGTAGCATTGTCATGCTGATATAGACAATAGTCATCACTGAATTGATCTTCTACCGTAGACAGTACACAATAGGTCAAAATGTCCTTGTACCCTTCTGCATTTAGATTTCCGTGTAGTGTTATGAGAGGGCCAAGTCCATTCCATGAATTGGCTGAGTGATTAGCGTATCTGCTCTCCAGCCAAAAGGCTGCGGGTTAGAATCCCACCATGGGCATGGATGTTTGTAATTGTCTGTGAAAATACTAGTGTTGGTGGTGGTGGACAGTAGATGGCGTTGCGATTGATGATGTGGTTGGTGGATAAGATTGAGTGGTGGAGACAGAGTTGTAGAGTAGGTGCCCTCCCTCAATGAGTCTTGGACTCCCTGGAGGTGTCAAATAATAATAATAATAATAATAATAATAATAATAAAAACACCCCCACACTGTAATGCCACCTCCTTCAAATTTCACTGTTGGCACTACACACGCTTGCAGGAATTGTTCTCCAGATATTTGCCAAACCCAGAGCCTCCCATTGGATTGCCACATGGTAAAGCATGATTCATCACTCAAAATCACACTTTCCAGTTGTCCACCATCCAGTGGCATGACTCTTTACACCACTGAGGTGGCGCTTAGCGTTCACAGGAGAAATGTTTGGTTTATGGGCAGCTGTTTGACCATGGAACCCCATTCCTCTTAACTCTTGATACACAGTCATGGTGCTGGCTAGACAGTTAGTGGCACTGCAGAACTCCCGGGTGATTGTTTCACTCGATGTCTGGTGATTTCCACGAAACGCCTTCTTCAACACTCGATGGTCCCTGTCTGTCATTAAACGCAGCCTACCCAAACATGGTTTTGTTGTGGTTGTGCCTTCACACGGAAACATGAAGGCACAACGAGGAAGTGTTATCGTGTCACCAACTGTTGATTTGGGCAACTTGAGGAGGATTGAAATGTCTCTGACAGATTTCTTACTGATGTGGCAACCAATAACTAGTTCACGTTTGAAGTCACTGAGATCTCTTGATGTACCCATTCTGCTTGTACTTCTTATCACTGAACAACACACAGCTCTGTGCCTCCTTTTATACCAGTAAGTGAGGTCACAGTGACATCTAAACGTCAGTTTACGAATTACAGAGGGGGGGGTGTCCAAACACTTTTGATCAGATAGTGTATATATATCTTAGACAGGAATAATAAGGACAGTCCTCATGAACCTGTGTGAGCTATATGTACTATACCCAAAAGATCTCCATTGTGCTGAGACTGTATTGATTCTAATAAAGATATGAAGACAAGTACCACCATTCTCATGGTCCCTAAGCTAGTATATTATTGTCTGAAACAGTGTGGGTTCTATGGGCAATTTGCTTGAGTTTAAAGGGATGAAAAACCCAAGTTTCTAGAAGAAAAAACTTGCCTGCTCGTACCAGAGATCGAGTAACTCAGGAACCAGTCAAAGAAAGAGTTAGAAAAGTTCCTCTGCTCACCGACTAGATTCAAAGACAGAACTACTTTCTTTGGGTGGCTTAGCACCATGAACAAGAATGTCACATCCACAGATATTTGCATATAAAGTTTTTGTGCTAAAAAAAAACAAAACTTAAAACTTTTAATGTTATAAGTTCTCTAAGTTATACACTTTTGAGAGACCTGTATATCAAAAATAATTTACCTGAAAGATTTTCAGGAATCATTATATTACAAAGACAAAATACTAAGATTCTCTTTCATCAGTAAACATATTAAATTTTTGAGATGATACTGTTTTGGTGAATTAAGAAAACATCCAGGAAATCAATTCTATCTACACAGAAAGGATGAAAAAAAAAAAAAGTCATAAAATGTTAGTTTTTATGACATTTTTGGCTGAAGATGTTAAGTTTACTTTCATTTCAATGACAAGATAACAACTAAAAAGCATTCGTATATTTAAAAAGAAATAAAATCGATAAAAACTTGAACAGAAAGTTTTATTCCAGAAATGAAATAATCATAAATTTAAACATAATATTTAAAGTTATATAACTTACTCTGAACAGTTAACAGGATTATCACCCATTTTTCCATACAGCAAATGAAAGCTACTCTCAAAAGATTCAAGAGTTACATGAAAACCTTCAGGAAGAACATCCCATGAATCAAATTTGACTCCGCCACCCAGAGAATACATTCCTCTTGGACATGGCAGACATTTTAAGGCTGTCAAGTTATAATAAGTTCCAGCTTCACAAGATATTGCTAGAAAAATTTTCAGAAAAAAATACATAAGTAATATTGACACACTGAAATGTTTCACAAAAAACTTGTGGAAATTTAATAAATTTCATGAAACTGATACTTAGATCTTTTAAAAATATTTTAATGATAACACACATTTATTATGTCTCCACTTCTTCAAAGAAGAGAATGCAAGATTGGATATCAGGTTTTTGAAAAGGATAAAAGATAAGAGTGCAAGAGAAAAGGTAGTGCTGCCCAGATATGACAGTCATGAGATGAGATAGAGAACAAGAATTATGAATGATAAGTTAGTAGAAATGTGTGAAGAGAAAGGAGTACAGTTTGTTAATATGTGGAGAGTAAGAAAGGAGAAATCGAAGTGCTGCTTATGAATGAAGAAGTTAGAAGCATGAGTGTAGAGAATGAGAGAAAAAGTGTACAAGACAAAAAGGAAAACAGAGAGACTCAGCATGGACAGGGGAAACATAACATGAGAATGACTGATGCTCCAAGATGATTAGAATGTGCATACAGACAAAAAGGGAAGTGAATGAACTGGGATGTATGGAAAACTAGCTGTATTTGAAGAAGGTTCTGGGATGAGTAAGGAGAAAAGAAATGGCTCGAGGAAGGTATGGAGAGGTCACATCTAATAAGTGGTATCAGTAAAAATTGTTATAGCTCCAGGAACGACTTGTTATGTTTATATACGAATGCTAGAGGTATCAGAAACAAGGGAAACGAAATGGTTGCATTGATTGAGTTTGTTCTCCCAAAAATTGCATGAACTATGAGCGACATATTTGGATATGGATGACTTTGTGACAGGAAAGACAGAAAGAGTAAAAAGGGATGTGAAAGTGGCATTAATAATAGAAAAAGAGTTATTTATGTCCATAAAGATTGAGATGCAAGAGGGAAATGGTGGTAGTGGTTTTGAGGCAGTATGGTGTGAGACAAAGGCAAATAGAATGAAATATTTTACTGTATGTTGCTATAGATCTGGTAACATGGAGGGTAATGACGAGGAAATGTACAACACCACATCAGCCAAGCAAATGGGAAAAGGGTGATCATTATGGGTGATTTTAATTACAGCAATACAGATTGGGATGATGAGATAGCAACCAGAAGTAAAGAAAATGAGTTTCTTGGGTTGTTGAGAGACAACTACCTCAGGCAGTAGGTAACAGAGGGCACACGAGGATTGAAGGTCTTGGATCTGATCATCTCATCAGAGGATGTTATTATAAATGAAGTGTAAAATTTCCCTCCAGTTGGTGAGTGTAACCATGAAGTGATTACCTTGGTGGTTGCCAACCATGTGAGGACTTCCGTGAGTAAAGGGTATATGTGGAACTAAAAGTCTGGTGATTATCAGCAGTCACGAATCAGCTTGCAGCTGTAGAATGGAATGAGGAGTTGGGTGGAAAGGAGATCAGTGCTGCCTGGGTGATATTCAAGAACTTATAGAAGAAGCAATGTCTAAATGTATTTGAAAGGTCAGAAGGTTAACTAAGGTAGGTGTGAAATGGATGAATGAAGAGATTAAGCATGCAATAGACAGAAAAAAAGGCATTATGGAGGCAACATAAGAGGAGTGGTAATAATCAATTTCATGAGGAATACAAAGAACAGGCAAGGGGAGTGACTGAGTTGATAAGGGTAGCAAAAGTTGAGAGTTGAGCAGCAGTTAGCTAATAAAGCAAAAAAAACTCCTATGGAGTTCTCTTGATATATTGTCAGTAAAAATAAGAATGATTATGGTACATTGGAGAAAATGGTATAAGGACAACTGCTGCAGAGGATATAGTTGAGATATTTAATGAGCAGTTCATAGAGGTCTTTTATCCATGTGAATGTAACATCATGGAGAGTTTGAGAGCAGTGGATGAGGAGGAGAAGAGACTGACTGTGAGTGAGGAAGAGGTATATAGGGAATTAAGTTGATATTAATATGGCTGCGGGACTTGATAATCTATTACTGCTATTTTTAAGGAATATTCAAGTGAGTTGACATCTGCCTTGAGATATTTGCTTAACATGAGTCTTACATTGGATCAAGTTCCAAAGGAGTGGAAAGAAGGCAAGATGGTATTGCTTCATAAAGGAGGTGACAAAATTGAAGCATCAAATTATAAGCCAATTTGTGTTGGAAAGGCTGGTGAGAATCAGTATCCAGAATTGAATTTACAATAATGGTATTAACTTTGATGGATAGCACAGATTTGCTAAAGGGAGTTCATGTTTAAGTAATCTACTTACTTATTACAATAAGGTGACAGCAGCACTGGATGCAGGAAGATGGATAACACAGTAGAGTACTTAGACTTTGCAAAAGTTTTTGAGAGATTACTGCATGATAAGTTGATAGTGAAACTAGAGCGGATGGGGTTGGATATTAGACTTGTGTATTGCTGAGATTGACTGTCTGATAGGTATCAACAAGTTTTGTATGGGGAAGCACAATCCCAGAAGAGGAAAGTCATTAGTTGTGTCTGAGGGGTCCATTTTAGAGCCAATGCTGTTTAACCTCATCCATGCAGTTAGCCTAGGCTATGAGCTTTGTAACCATATGCCTGGGAAAGAGTGTCCTGGGTTCGATTCCAGTTGCTGACGTGAATAAAGACAAGTTAGCCAGTCTTGGGTGTGGACAGCAGACTTTTTCTCCCCAGTTTATGTGGGGTTTTTCCTCCCACAAGCAGGCAAACCATACCCATGAACATGTGCAGCTACAACCATGGAATATACCAGGAGGCATAGGGCTAGTCACTTTATCCTCGGGGACGGATATGACTTAGAAGGGTTTAAGATAGTTCTGTAACAGGCCAGTAGGCCTAACACGTAGTAGGGAGAAGAAGAAGAAGAAGATTATTATTATTATGTGACACCGCCAAGCAGTCCAATCTTTAATACAGAAGTTGGCCTCAATCAAGATCCATGTGGCACACCACCACTAGTGATTTTCATCTTTCAGGATACTGCACTTCTCTATATAACTGGCTAATACCTGTTTAATATCCAGTCATCTATCCAATTCACTAGCCTGTTACTCAATCCTATTCATTTCAATTTTGTTATCAGCTTGTTGCGTGGCAATCTATCAAAAGCCTTTGTAAAATCTAGGTATTTTACAAAGGCCTTAACAAACCCATGCTGATAAATCACAGAGAACCCTGAGTTATACAACTCATCTCTAGATCCTAGTTCTCACTAACTCCTCCAATACCTGAACCACAACTCCAGATGTACAAATTAGCCTATAATTTGTAGCCACAGCCTTATCACAGCCTTTTTGAAATGGAACAAATTTACTTTCTTTCTACTCCTTTGAGGCTTGTGCTGGTGCAATCTTATTAAACAGGTATGCCAAGACTACTACCAACTCCTGGAACATCTGAGCATTTCCTTAAGACACATATGAAGTGATATGTCATCAAATCCCAATGCATTATTGATATCAAGCTTAATTAGTTCCCCCCACATACCTCTTGCTAGTTCATAAGTAAGCCATCCTTTCCAATTTCCTCTACATTTGAGCTTCTTATGCTTTCACACTGATGAGGATGAAACACTCCAATAAATCAGTCACAGAATACCTCAACTATGTCTTTTGCAGCAGTTACCAATCTTCCCAATCTACCATCTTCATCCATTAACATCTTCTTCTCACAATCATTCTTCCTTCTACTTGCTGCATGTTGGAAAAGTTCTCTAGGATTTTTCTCGGTCTGATCTGCTAATTTCTGCTCATACTGCAGTTTTGCCATCCTTACCAAATGAGTCACCTGCCCAGCCTGCTCTTTATGTTCTTCATGCAACTGATTAATACCATTATTCATCTTATGCTGCCTCTACAGTATCTTCTTCCAGATTTCATGCTTACTTCATTCAGCCTTTTGACCTTTGGAATACATTCACACATTGATGATTTTGACTTTTGGAATACATTCGGACATTGGCATTCCGAAATATAGACTGCAATTCTTTTTTATGTCTATAACCAGTCATATCCATGCCACTTGTTTGTGATTTCCCAACACTTGCCTGTACCCAATCACCTATGTCACCATTTACCCTATATATCTCCTCAGATTCAACTACTTCCCTTACATCCTAGGCCATACCATTCCAATGCTCACCATCCCAAAACACACATTCACTACTTCTTTCAACAAACTCTTCTTATATTGTGTGTGTCCCTATCTAACCTGATTCTTCCCCCCCCATTTCTGTTCATCTTGTATTCCTGTTCTCTCATCAGCGTCTCTCACATTACTATTACTATTTATATTCAATCTCTTCAGTCTCAACATTTACTCTCTTCTCATCTTTCGCTTGACCTTTTACTTCCTCTGATCTCTTGTCTGAATTATTCATTCCACTTCCTTCTAGCAACAGTCTCTCCAGTTGACTCACACAAAATCCATTTAAATGAATCCTATCACTTTTATACAAATCCAGCTTTCCCTCAAATGCATGACATAGGTTTACAATCTCCACTTCCTCTCTACCACCAACATACTATTCATGATTCTTGTTCTCCATCTCGACTCATCACTATCATACCTTGGCAACACTGACCATCTTTCGTATCATACTATTATCTTTCACTTTTCCCTTATATCTAATTAAATCATTTGTTTTCAAAACCACCACTAACTATCTTGTTCATTCACTTCTCATATCAATATATCAATTATCTTGCTAATCCTCCCTTCTAGAAAACAGACTTTGTGGACCCTCTCATTTACCACACCTCTAATAATGGCATCTCTATAAGTTGATACTCTCAAGTCATTAATCTTATATTTCTCTACTTTCCTTCATTTTATCCTTTTGCACTCTTCCATTCCTATTGACCAAACTTCTAATCTCACTGCACATTCCTAATAACTCTTAATCCAACAGAATATCACATGATTATACTATAAATTAAATGCCAAGAAATTATATTCTTGGTTTAATCCTGTATTCAAGTGTAAGCAAACAATGTTTGCATGTGAAGTATTTTCCTGACTGGGCTACTTGTATATAGAGGCTAATGACTTCACATTAGTTGCCTTAGTATCCCATAAAGCAATTACTTGTATATGGGAAATATATGACTTTGGCATTACTTCAACCTTAATCTCTCTCTCTCTCTTTTGGGTTTGACTCCCAGTGATGAAACCTCAATAAAAGTTGAAACTGGTCATGGTAATGGCCCTTCACATAGCATTATACATTTCCAAAAGCGAGTGTGTTTTGCATTATGGGACACTAAGACAACTGGTATGAAATCATTAGCCTCTATATACAAGTAGCCCAGCTGTGAAGATACTTCACATGCAAACTTTGTTTGCTTACAGTTGGATAAAGGATTAAACCAAGAATATAATTTCTTGGCTTCTTTAATTTAGAACAGGGCTATCCAACCGTAGGTAATCCGAGAGCCGCATTAAAAAAAATGATTTATCTGAGGGCCACATCCAGAATAATAAATACAGTACATATATTAAATTACTTGGAGAGTCCTATCTTTAGTTAGGTTTATCAAGCACTTTGAAAATTTCATAAGAAAGAAAAGTCGTCGTGCTCATAAAAGTTTTTTATAAGTTTTTTTGCATTCTTGCACTTTTTCATATAAAACAATGTAAGAATGCCTTTTTTGACATGTAATATTTGAAAAACACATGTGTGATGCAAAAAGACCAAATAAAATTACCAACATCAAGATCATCAAATTAGTGATAGAATTAAAACATCTAATACGTATTCGATTCAAATTGTTTTTTTTTTCACTCAAGAAAATCAAAACCCACAGGCGGGCCGCACAAAATAGCACGGTGGGCCAGATGCAGCATGCAAGCCACGTTTTGGACAGCCCTGATTTAGAATATCATACTTTCTACATGACCATACCTTTTCTCAAAAAATCTACGCCATTAATAATATTTGATTATCACCCTGCACAGTTAGCATATCTCATTCGTACCACTATTTTGTCATCGTTCGCTGCAAGCTTCAAAATTTAGTAAAGAAACATATGCATGAAACCCACAAAGCTCCATAATCATGCAGTTATGCTAGGCTATGAAATATAAACAAAGCTTTATCAAAACACAATCAATATGGCCAATTACTAAATAAAACTTAATTTTTTTGAGAGTAGTTTCTCAATGGCCTGGCACCAAGTTGGGGTTGGTAGCCTTTTGGAAGTGGCCATCAATAAATCGTAGGACTCATCACTGGAGAGAACACTTAACATTTTTCCACTCCTCATTTCATCATTTTTGTCATTTTCGTGGTTTTTATTGTCTATTTTTAAATTTCTGAGGGAAAAAAAAAACATTATCTCCATGTTTCAACTGAACTCAATTGAAATACTGGTCAAACTGAATAAGAGATAAGGATAGGACAAATGAGATGAGATATGTTAAGGGTCTAAAATTAAAATTGAAGAGTAGTGAATGTGTGGAATACATTTGGTGGTTGTGAGTGCTTCATCTCTGAATGGTTAGTGTGACAATGTAGGGTCTCCCAGGATGATTCTGACTCCATGGAGACACTGTTATAATAATAATAATAATAATTTCAACACTGAAAAAAAAAATGCCTAAAAGCTCTTTATAAACAGCTTTTTCAATGATGAACTCATTTTTCTGATTTCATAATTTATAACTGTATACATAATTATCATGGAGAATTTGTATCTATAATCACTAAATTAATGATAATACTAAAATTTAGTCACATTCCATTGTCACTGAATGAAATATTATATATAATAACAATCATCTACTATATCTTATAGTAATTTAAAATGAATTGCTTTCTTTTCTTTCTCTTTTCTTTCCCTTACAGTTCATCAGCCCTTTATATTATTTAATCTATACAATTTCGATCACTTTTACATTCTAAAATTAGCTTTCTAAAACTAGCAGGCCTCAAATTTTTCTCAACTTATTGTTGTTATCATTCACACGAATTCTAGCAATGCATCTTATGTATATTCTCCAAATTTTTACTTACTGCAATTTGTGACTCTAGTGGGTGGATTAGGTGCTCCTCTAGTACAAGTATTTGGTTCAGGAACAGATACTCTCCATCTTCCTCCATATTTATCGCATTCTGTGAAGTCATAGTGGAAATCTTTCTGAAAGATAAAAATTTTAAAATATCCCCCCAAAAAGTCAACTTTAAAAAAAAAAAATTAAAAAAAGTTCATGCTACATCACAAATCATAACCTAATGCTTTCACTATAAATTATATATGACAGATTATATTCTTGTTTAATCCTTTACCCAGTGTAAGCAATAAAGTCTGTGCATGAAGCATCTTCATTACCAGGTTAATTGTATACAGAAACATTGACCTTCACATCAACTGCTTTAATATCCTACAATGCAAAAATATTATGGGAAGGGCCATTACTCAGACCAGTGTCAACCTTTATCGAGGATTTCATCTCTTTAAATATCCTCAAGGTTCCAAACCCTCAAGAATGACTTTTAGGCCATTCTCTCATGTAGCTCAATAAATCTTTTATGCATCTCTTTGCTCCATCCTAACACTGTGCCAAACCTCAGCTTAGCACAGCTACAGACAAAGCCCTCTGCCATGCTAAGCCTCAGCTCTACACTGAGTTTGCTTTACACTAGGAACCCCCCCCCCCCAGATTTACATATGCGGCGTGATAACAAAGTACCGTGTGATATCAACGTCACGTGTGGTAGTGTAAATGGGCACACCTATCCTCTGTACATAATTAGCAAACATTTCCCAGTAACTGGGAAACATGGTGATTTTACATAGGCAGATATTTGGGGATCCAGTATTCTGTATCTTTTGAAACAGACGCACTTGTTGGTTGCTCACATGACTAAGGCTGGTGATTATGAGAGACTCAGAAGTCATCTTGGAACAGTGCCATGGCTTGAGAAATTACAAGGAAAGAATGTCAGTATGCATAGCAAGTGGTCAGAGGTTTCTTGGGAGTAGCAGTATCAGACTACATACCCAAAGTTAGGAGGATAAACCAAGTCAAAATAAGTGGATGAGCAGGAATAAAAAGTAAGAGCTGCAAAAAAAAAAAAAAAAAAACTGTGGAGAAACTATTAAGAAAAAAGGGATCAGCATACTCATGAGCAGTACAAAATGCAAGCAAGAAGGTTGACTAGTATGGTAAGTAAGGCCAAATCAGACCATGAGAGAGAATTAGCCAAACAAGCCAAAGGAAACCCAAAAGAGTTTTTTTGCTATGTAGCAAGTAAAAGGAAAAATGACTTTAAACAATGCTCATAGTAGAAAGGTGACTGAACCAAAAGAAATAGTTGAGTTGCTGAGTGATCATTTTGCAAAGGTGTATCATCCAGGTAGGCCATTTTACGGTTGCTGATGTTATAGGGATGCAGAGATGCATATCCTTATTGAGGGAGATGAACAGGAGGTGTTCAGCATATTAAAAAATATGTGAACACAGCAGTGGAACCGGATGGCATACAGCTTGTGTACTATGTCAGTGTGCAAGAGAATTGGTATTGCCTCTGACAAAGTTGTTCAATCTAAGTCTCATCTCTGGTAGAGTTCAGAGGCAGTGGAAAGAAGGTAAGATAATACGATTGCATAAAGGTGGCTCCAAGACAGAGATAGCAAACTACAGAACAATTAATATATCGGGAGTGGTTGTTAAAGTCTTGAAAAAGTTTGGGAAAGGTAAAATATGACAGTGGGTTGATAGGGATGAGATACTCTATAGTGGGCAGCATGGCTTTGTAAAAGGTAAGTCCTGTCTTAGTAACTTTTTCACATTTTATAATAAAGGGATAGCAGAACTGGATAAAGGTAATGGCTACACCATGATACTGTTCGACTTTGTCAAGGCATTTGACAGAATACCACATGGAAAACTATCACAAAACTGGAGATGATGGGAATGGATATGAGGCAAGTAGCATGGATGGGAGGATGGCTGACATACACCAGAGAGTAGTATATGGAGGAGTAGAATCTAGGAGAATGGTGGTTACTAGCGGAGTATCTCAGGGTTCGGTACTAGGTCCACTACTTTTTAATTTGTATATCGATGCCATAGGGAAAGATTTAAGAAGGATATTCAGTTGTTTGCTGATGATGCAAAAACTGGGGAGAGCAATAGTCGATGAAGGTGATGTAGATATCCTGTAGGATGATTTAAATAAATTGGCATTGTGGGCAAAGGGTAACAATTGTCAATTTAATGTTGCAAAATCTAAGGTTTTACACTTCAGGTTGAAAAGGTATGGTATATCATATTGATGGTAATGGATTGAAAGAAATTGATGAGACTTGGGGATAATGGTGGACAAAGAGTTCAAGTCCAGAGAGCATATTGCAAAAGTTGGTAAAATAGTTCAACAAATTACTTGGATATTGAAAAACACACTATCAAGCAAAGATAAGGAAGTTATTATCCTTATTTATAAAGATATTAAGCCACATCTTGACTAATGCACACAGATTTGCTCACTTGGAACTTTGATTTCTTGGGGAGACTAGGTGGTAAAGATGATTCAGAGACG
The DNA here is from genome assembly GCF_054136105.1 of Typopeltis vanoorti. Classification (NCBI taxonomy): domain Eukaryota; kingdom Metazoa; phylum Arthropoda; class Arachnida; order Uropygi; family Thelyphonidae; genus Typopeltis; species Typopeltis vanoorti. Next base: position 98,236,531 of record NC_143551.1, on the reverse strand, counting down.
AGTGACCAAGATGGTGACGGGTCAGTGGAATATTTCCTATGAAGACAGGATGAAGGTTTGTGGGTTACAAAGTTTAGTTGATAGTCAGAAAAGAGGGGACATGATAAAAACTTTTAAGATATTAAAGGAATTTTATAAAATTGATGCCATGGAAATTTTTCAATATATGACAAATAGTCAGAGAACTAGGGGCCATCTGTGGAAGTTGTGTTAGAGTGTGTTTTTAGGGTTCTGCAGACCAGATTTTTTGCATGGATTCAAGAAGAGGTATGATAGGATTTCTGTGTATGATGGTTGATTTCGGACTCCTGTGATGAGTCTCCAGACTCCATGGATATGCCATAAATAATAATAATCTCAGCAATGACATGCAACAATCGCACAGCTCACCCACCATAGCAGGTTGGAGGAAACATGACAATGAATTTGCCACATTGTCTTGCCCTGCAAACTCCTCTGACTGTAACCCAATTGAACATGTCTGAGATATGCTAGAACAGATTGTGAGAACTGCTGATCCTGCTCCATGAAATGAACATGAAGTGATGAAGATGCTGAAGTGGACATCGGTCGAGTTATGAATGGAGAATGTTCGACACGTTGTGGAATCTGTTCCTAGGCATCTGCGAGCCATGATTGCACATAGAGGTGGACCAACATGTTAATAGGTGGGTCTTCCTAATGCAAAGCTAACTCAGTGTATGCAGTAGAAGCAAAAATTCACCATGTAGCAAGCCTCAGCACTGCATGGCAGCAGACAAACCCCACAGCATAATAAGGCCCACAACTCCAGCCAGAGAACACCTTCTCCCTGCCAATCATTATAAAATGTCATCATAAGAGCCAAATGAAGAAGAAACCAAGATTGAAGCAATTCAGAAGTCATCTATTTTCTATACACAAGTTAAAAAGGGGTATTACTTTATTATTAAAATATGCTGGATCAGGTATAGTTGTTGGAAGTGTCTTCACTTTGTTACATAATAAATTATATTAATATGAAGAAATCATATTATTATTTAATCCTTTATGCAAATGTAAGCAAACAACATTTGCACATAAGGTATCTTCATGACTAGGCAATTTGTGAAGTCAACAGCCTCTATATACAAGTTGCCTAGTCGTGTCTTCACGACTAGGCAACTTCATGTGCACACAAGGTTTGCATGTAAAGCATCTTCCTTTACATGCAAAAGTGATTAGTGTGCTTGTGAACAATATATACAGTGCAGGCAAGAAAGGTGACTTTCATGGCAAGGAATGTTAAATCACTTTATGAGACAAAAGTAGTAGTAGGGTGAAGGAAATCCTGGAGTTTTCTCACTATATTAACAAGTAAGAGGAAGAATGATTATGTAAAGATAACTTTAATTAGTGAAAGAAGGAAAATGATAGAAACCATAGAAACAGTTATATTCTCTTCCCCCCTTTTCTCAGCCTTTATCTTCCCCACTACTGAGTAAAGGACTCTCCTACTGCAGGAGGATTGGGTCTACTTCTTCCATGATGACTCACTCCATCTTGGGAGAGGGTTTATACAGTTGCATGAATGAATGAATATATGAAGGGGAAAGACAATCACAAACATTCATGCCTTTGGTGGCATTCGAATCTGTAGCATCTTGGCTGGAGAGTGGATATGCTAACCACTCAGCCAACCAGGCCAGAAGAAACAGTTAAGTTACTTTAACTGTTTCTTCTGCTTCTGTCACTTTCCTACCATCAGTTAAATTAATAGTGATCACTCAGTAAGAGTATCATCCAGGTTGTGATTTTGCAGTTGCCAATGTGACAGAGACTGATGTGAGAACTGAGGCTGATGGACTGGAGGTGTGCTGCATATTGAGAAATATTATCATGAATAGAGCAGTGGGGTTGGATGAAATGCTGGCCCATGTGTTACAAGAATGTACAAGAAAACTAAAAGAGCATCTGACCAAAATGTTTAAGTCTCATTTCTGGCAAGGTACTGAGGGGCTGAAAATAGAACAAGATAGTTCCATTATAATAAGGAGGCTCCAAAACAGAAGCAGCAAATTATAGACATATTTGTATCTCAAAAGCGATGGGGTACTAGAAAAGTTGATTAAAGGTAGCATTCAGGAACAGGCAGATAGGAATATGATAGTCAGTGTAAGGTGGCATAGCTTTGTAAAAGATAGCCTTAGTAATTTACTCACATTTTATAATAGAGTGACAGCTCAGTTGGATAAGGGAAATGGCTATACTATGATGCTGCTAGATTTTGCAAAGGAATTTGACAAAATAATTCAGAACATTATTACATAAGCTGGAACAAATAGGAGTAGTATATAGTAGATTTATAATTTGCTTTTCAACAATATAGGAATGAGATGCAGATAGACTGAAGGTACTATATGTAGGCTGCAAAGTTTAGTTGAAATGCACATACCTTCAGTCAATCTAGCGGACATGATAAAAATGTATAAGTTATTAAAGAGGATTCTATAAGATTGATACAGGAAATTTTTCAATACATGATAAGTTATGAGAGAAGAAGGAGTCAACCTTCTTGGAAGTTGCTTATGATGTGGTGTGAAGACATAAATTTTTTTTGCTTGGAGAGTGGTGAATAATTGGAATGGAATTGACAGAGGAGGTGTTAATGCCAGGAGTAAATGGAGAGGTACCATAGGTATTATGTGAATAAGAGTATACCTCCCAATGAAGATATACTCTACAGTATATCCTCATTTCCTTGAACACCAGATGGCCAAATTTACACATGGTAATCCATATGCAGTCTGATTAAGACCTTATATAGTGGGACCATAACTCTTTATTTCTGCATGTCAAGGTCTGCATCACCATTATCAGTTGTCATGTCTTCATAATTTTAAAAATATGATCCTTAACCTTCAGGTCCTTAACTACCATAATTCTCATATTCCTCTCTTCACTTACTTTAAAACTGTCCAAAGTGTATATATATACCATCCCATTCTTTTCCTACCATATTTCCAAACCTTCCACTTCACTCTACACATTATCATTAAATATTAATATTTCTGCTTTTATTTTTATAATTTTCTTAGCTTGTTCATTACTACTACTACTACTACTAATAATAATAATAATAATAAGCTTTCCTTAGCTTGTTCATTGCAGAGTTTGGTGGATAGAAGAAGGAGAGGTGATATGATTGAGACTTTTAAGCTGTTGAGAGGTGGTTACAGGGTTGACACTGGGGAGTTCTTTTGCTTGGTTGAACAGTGTGAAGGAGTGATGACAAAGAGCCATCCCTGGAATTTACAAAAGGATACTGTGAGCAAGAGGGTGAGGAGTGGTGTCTTTGCATGGAGGGTGGTTGAGCCATGGAATGCATTGCCTGATAGAGTGGTGAGAGTGAGAACGGTCAATGAGTTTAAGGAGTGGTATGATAGACTTTGTGTTTCCTAGGAGGGACCTCCCACGATGAGTCTTGATAGACTTTGTGTTTTCTAGGAAGGACCTCCCGCGATGAGTCTTTTGATTCCATGGAGGCCTGAATAATAATAATAATAATAACCTGGTACCTGCTACCGCTTCACTGTTTGAAGAAACATGTGTTATAGCTGTTGTACAAAATGAATAAGAATTCTGCAATAGCGACTTACGGGATATTAGAATGGATGCTAAAAGAGTGCTCAGCTGAACTCGCTATTCCTTTGACCAGGCTATATAATTTGAATCTCAGAACAGGGAAGATTCAACAAGAGTGAAAAGAATGTAATGGTAATCCCATTGCAAAAGGGTGGTGCAAGGACTGATATATCCGACTATCAACCAATCAGTATCTCAGGAGTGGTGATGAAGACTTTGGAAAAGTTGGTGAGGGCTTGCATTCAGAAATGGATTGACAGAGAATCTCTATTTTGCAATGTACAGCATGGATTTACTAAGGGAAAGTCATGTTTCAGCAACTCGCTCACATTCTAATAATTACCACATTCAGTTACCACTGAGTTAGACAAGGGGAATGGATATACCATTATACTTTTGGATTTTGCTAAGACTTTTAACAGAATACAGCTTGGAACAATGCAGAAATTGGAGACTATGGGATTGGATTATGGACTACTGGCATGAATAAGAGGATGGCTGACTGACAGATATCAAAAGTCATGTACTGGAATGTGAATCTGCAAGATTCAAAGTAACCAGTGGTGTGCCTCAAGGATCCGTCCTTGGTCAATTGTTATTCAATCTGTACATTAATGATATTGAGAAGGATTTGATATGCAACATGCAACTATTTGCTGGTGGTGCAAAGATAGGTAATCAGGATGTGTAATGGGTAATCAGGAGTGCTGTTGATATGCAGTACTTGCAGAATGATTTCAACAGGCTGGAATTGTGAACATGTGAAAAAGGATGTCAGTTCACTGTTAATAAATGTGAGGTATAAATGTTAATAAATGCACTTTGGTATGATTAGATATCCATTTGTGTATTATATGAGGATGAAGTACTAGAGCTGTTGCACAAATTGAATAAGAATTCAGCAATAGGGACTGATGGGATATCAACATGTGTGTTCAGAGTAAAAGAGTGTTCAGCTGAACTGGCCATTCCTTTCACCAGGCTGTTTAATATGAGTCTCAGAACAGGGAAGATTCTGCACGAATGGAAGGAATGTATGATAATTCCATTGCACAAGGGTGGTGCAAAGTCTGATGTATCCAACTATCGACTGATTAGTATCTCAGGAATGGTGGTGGCAAAGATTTTGGAAAAATTGGTTAGGGCTCGCATTCAGAAATGGGTTAACAGTGTATCTCTACTTTGCAATGAACAACATGGGATTAATAAGGGAAGGTCATGTTTTAGCAACTTGCTCACATTCTATAGCAATGTTACCATTGAACTAGACAAGGGGAATGGATACACCATGATACTTTTGGATTTTGCTAAGGCTTTTGTTGGAATACAGCATTGCAGACAGCTGCATAATTGGAGAAAATGGGTGAAAGTTATAGAATATTAGTATGGATAAGAGGATGGCTGACTGACAGATATCAAAAAGTGGTATATGGGGGATGTGAGTCTGCAAGATTTAAGGTAACTAGTGGTGTACCACAAGGATCAGTTCTTGGTCTACTGTTATTCAATCTGTACATTAATGATATCGGGAAGGATTTGACAAGCGACATACAGATATTTGCTGATGATGCAAAGATAGGTAGGATAATCAGGAATGCTGCTGATATACAGTACCTTGCAGAATGATCTGAATAGGCTGAAATTGTGGGGATGAGAAAATGGGTGTCAGTTCAATGTCAGTAAGTGTAAAGTCATTCACTTCGGCGTGATTAGATATCCAATGTCGCATTATAATGTGGGATTAGGCTAGAAGAAACTGATGAGGCTAGGGATCTTGGGATGTTAATAGATAGGAAGTGGAAGTTCAGGGGCAAAGATTGCAAATACAACTCAAAAGATAATTGCAATGCTGAAACGAACATTCACATGTAAAGATAAAGATGTTATTTTGCCTCTTTACAAGGCCTTGATAAGACTTCACTTGGACTATTGTGCACAGATCTGGTCTCCTGGTTTCCATTGTGATTCTGATATATCGGATAGAGTACAAAGGAGAGTGTTAAAACTGATATCAGGATTGGAATATGAAGACAGATTAAGAATTTGTAGACTGCAGACACTAGCAGACAGGAGAAGGGGGGGGATATGATGGAAACTTACAAACTTCTGAAAGGATCATACAGAATTTGAATTGATGAAAATTTTCAATTTATGGAGGGTGGGGAATGGATGATAGGGCATCTTTGGAAGTTGAGAATGAAGGCTGCTAAGAAGAGGTGAGGAATAGATTTTTCTTTCATTGGGTGGTGCATGATTGGAATGGATCCATTGAATGCTGAGAGTGCAAGCAGTATGAATGAATTCAAGAATAAGTATGATAGCTGGTGTGTGTGCATGTGGCATGTAGCCTCCCCTCGATGAGTCTCTAACTCTCTGGAGGTCTCTCTTAATAATAATAATAATAATAATATTGATGGGATTAGGCTATAAGAAACTGAAAGGGCTAGGGATCTTGGAGATTTCGAGTTCTTAACTCCCTGGAGGTCTCTCTTAATAATAATAATATTGATCGGATTAGGCTAGAAGAAACTGACAGGGCGAGGGATCTTGAAGTTTTTGAGTTCTTAACTCCCTGGAGGTCGCTCTTAATAATAATAGTAATGATATTTTCATATTTTCAACAGAATTTAATCTGTATTATAATTTAAAAAAAGAATATGGATATTAAAGGATGCACAAAAGTGAACCATATAAGAAAGGAAGACATCAGGAAATAACATATTTATAACATAATAGGAAAAAATCAAGGAATATAGAGAGAAATGGAAAGAACATCTATCTAGGATGGAAAGATATTGGCTACAAAAAAGAGGTGGGTGGATAGATACAGACCAAAGGTAAGATAGAGAGAGGGAGAGGGAAGGAGAAGACCAATAACAAGATGCAAACACCGGTTAAGGCAGAACAAGCAAATGCCTAATCCTTGAAGAGAATAAGAAAAGAATATGATTTAATTTCTAGTATAAGTAATTAACATAACAAGCATTTGTATTATATAACATAAAATAATGTATCAAAATTAATTGATATGATGAATTTAATCACCCAGGAGAAACCACTACATCACTTATTATTAGCCTGAAGTAGGTTGAAATATTCAATGTCTATTCCTAGAGAAAGGCATCTGGAATATGTAAACATAAAATCAAAAAGGTATTAAAAGCCCTTAACCTATACACACTCCTGATGTACTACAGGTTTACAACCCTTTGTGAGTGATTCATTAAAAAATCATCATAAGAAAAATGAACAACAAACAAGGATTTGTTGTTATTATTATATAACTGAAAATTCACTATACTATTTTACTCTGAAAATAAATGATCACCTTTTCCCCTTTGGATCATTAGACAGTAGATCAGATATGAAATGATGTAAAGAGGGAAGAGACCAACCTGTATGAAAAGATGAAGATCATCTTAAGGCTAATGGAGGGGGGGGGGACATGCTGTAGAAATCGTCAACAGCGATTTTCAAAGAAGACTGATATTGCAACACTTGTTACAAAGTACACTATTAAAATTATATTCACAATATATTCAAATTCATAATAGTAATAATTATTAATACAGCCATGTTATCAAAAGCAATATTAATTATATTTATTTTCTTTTATAATCTAAATTATAAATTGAGATAATTATTAAAAGAGGATGACAAAATATTCAGTATAACACAGAAAGAATTCTGTAACGATTTTTGCAATTATTTTCAAACAATTTTTGATGGTTTTTTTATTTCAAATTATGAGTGTTATTACATTATAATCATCTGTACATATTTCGCTCTTTTTAATCTATAGCATTTGATAAATTTACAAAATAAGGGTAAATTAGTATTCCTTTTAAAATCCAAAACATATTTAAATATTGAAATTACCATGTGTACTTTATACCGACTCAAAATTGCTCAAATAATTAAGTGTTAACAAAGTATTTAAATACTTACAGGATTACAGTCTAGAAGCGTGTCTACTCTGTAAAGCTTCAGTGCTAGTAAGAAGAACCACATTAATTTTTCGATTAAGCCTATTATCCTGCATTGGAATACCATTTTCCTTAACACTAATACTCGGTAATGAAAGGCATCGGTTAAGGGAGAGGTGTTTAAATAGTTTTTGTTTCTGTCACATTAAATTTCTATTACTCGTATACGATCTTAAGCAAATTTGCCTTCCCGTGGTCATTTTTATTTTTGCAATAACCTTGATTTACAATACAAAATCAAAAGGAAACGTTTCATATATTGCATACACGCGCGCATGCGTTAAGGTTTTCGAACCATCGGTTGCATGCGCATTGTAGTACAAATTTCAAACAGACTGTTGAGTTGCTTGTGGACGGCAGTTCGCTGGCTGGCGGTCTCCGTGTTTTCTCACCCTGTTGTAATTTTTATCCCCCCCCCTCTCTTCCTTAAAATAAAAATTCTTTGTGCTAAAGATATGAACACCATTCAACAGTACTAGTAGTGTTCGTCCCTTAAAAGAAATTAAAGATTTTGGGAAGAATCTATCAATCTGCAGCTGTTTTTGCAACATCAAAAGAAATAAGAATTTACGAAAAGCTTAAGGGAGAAATAAATTCTAAAATCCTCTGTGTTGTTTAACGGAGTATCAAGAACTGCGGAAAAATTCAAAGCCATGATTTTGGAAGAAAAGTGGTCATATCCATATCTAACAACAGAAACTGAAGATACTCTACGAAAGTTAATTTTAGAAAAAGTAAGTTTCAACCATAAGAATTAACGCGCTGATTATAAGGTTTGATTTAATATATATTATAATGTGAATTTAAGTTACCGTGTGTTTAAATAAGACAAAAGATATTCATTATAACGGATTTGTTTCCACATATCTATTATAATGAATTTCGAATAAAATAAGTGTAATTAAACTTAAAATTCTTTGAAAATTGAATGTTAAAAATAATTTAGAAATTATTTATGCAATAATTTATAATTTAATTACCTTGAAAATAAGTTGAATTAATTGAAGTTGCAAATTATTCCGACCGGTAGTTTCAGCAGATCTTTTGTAATGAAAACTGATCAAGGTTCAGTCAGTTTGGGGAGCAAACTACAAAAGATAATTTGAAATATCAAATGCATTCAGTTTTAGTACTTTGAAGGACTCCATCTTCACTTTTTGAATATTACGAAATTTAAATCTTCTTATAAGTTATCATTACATAAATATTTAAATTTTATTCCCTTACATAAAACTTATCAGAAAGGTAACTCTTGAACAATGTTTCTTAAACTTTTTGAGACAGAGGAACCCATATATATATTTTTTTTTCTTTCGTGGAAACCCCCCCTCCCCCATTACATGCAAAATATATTAATGAATTATTTGCCGTTATTTATTAGCAACAGTGTGAATGATGTTTTCGTTATTTTGATTTCAAGAAGTGCACATGCTCGGTGCCATTTCGAATATATATATATATATATATATATATATATATATATATATATCACTATTCTGTGTTCTGGATGTTACGTTGCTCCAATGATGCAAAAACCGGAAATTTCTTCGGAGTTCTTTCTCTGAAGCCGCTTGTGTTTCCTGGAAAAGCAGTACGTTGATATCCCTCTTAGAAGAAATCTGGAGAAGTATTTGTAAGTAGTTCACTCTGCTATTAATTGAAGAATTCGGCCAGAATAGCATTTTTTTTTTTTTTTTGGTTAAACAGTCTCCAAAAGGATGGTACCTTTAACCTCTTGACACTGCATGATAACAGCGGAGATTCTTGAATAGACTGGCAACCAGTTTCGCTCTAGCTCATTTAGCGTTACCCACTTTTCACCACGAAGAGGCAAGCCAGAATTACACCTCTATCTTAATGAAGAAAACAGGATATTGAGGATATTCAGTTGTTTGCTGATGATGCTAAGCCGGGGAGAGAAATATTTGATAATGGTATATAGATACATGGCAATATGATATAGACTGGCAGTGTGGGTGAAGGATAATGTTTGTCAATTTAATGTTGCAAAATGTATGATTATGCACTTCGGGTTGAACAGAGTACATGCTATGTATTACACTGATGGTATTGGATTGAAGGAAATCGGCGAAGTTGGGGATCTGGGTATTATGGGGGACACAGAGTTGAAGTTCAGAGGGCATGTTACAAAAGCTGGCAAAATAGCTCATAGGATCACTTGGATGTTGAAGAACACACTGAAGAGCGGTTATTTTACTTTTACCTCTTTATAAGCTAATGATTCTGCCGCATCTTGATTAATGTGCTCAGATTTGGTCACCTGGATTTCTTCGGAATGAATGAGTTTAACGCAAGATATGATATGTGTTGTGTGAATATCGGTTAGTGTGGGTCTCCCGAGATAAGTCTTCTGACTCCATGAAGATACCCGCAATCTTTGTTTAGCAAATGATAAAGTTTATCATCATCATATATACAGATTATTAACAAATATACAATTAAAATATTAGATTATTACATTTTCTGTTCACTCCAAAGATTCAGCACAAAATGCCAAGTTTTTTTTATTTTTAATTACGTGTTTACGAGTGAAATCTTTTTTTACAATAAGTGATTTTGTTTTTCATTTTTAATAACAATGGTTCTATATGCGGTATAATACAATTGCATGCATCCTAGAAGCTTGTGTTAAGCTAATCTGAGGATATCATTTATTGTATATTAATTTGTTGCTTTGTTGGTAGTTCAAATATATACCTCTGCATCAGCTTGAGAACACAGACACACACGATACTTAATAATTTCACGGTACATCACTGAACTGGAATCCTGAACTAGTACAGTGCTTTGGTCTGTAAGCATAATCAACAGACCTAATGCGAAGCACTGCACTAGCTCATACTTCCAATTCTATGGTTAATAATAAAATGTATATTTTGGTTTTTTGATATAATAACAACACTATTTTTGTTTTGTTTTTTTATGTATAAGCAGCAGTAATAATAATATTACAAATAATAAAGTAATGTAACTGTTCTGAGCCTGTGTAGCTCAGTGGATGTGGCGTTTGCACACCACAGCACATGACCGCACGAAGAAAGACTTGCTTTCAAATTGGCAACTAGAGGAAATTTTTCTAACCCTTTTTTTTCGACCGGTTAGTCGATCTCTGGCACGGGCAAGCGGTTTTTTTTCCCTAAAACTCGGGTTTTTCGTCCCGTAAACTCAAGCAAATCGACTAGAACTCACATTATTTCAGACATTAAATATATTGTATTTGGGTTAGACGGCACTTGTTGAGCCGTCTCTCTTCGCTGCGTGCCACTTAATTAGTGATAGCCTTTGGCCAGGCTATTTCTGATTGGGTACCAGTGGAGACTGAACTGCTCACTCAGTCCCCAGAAGTTAGTAGGGCTAAAACGGCCTCGCCTACTCCCTATATACGGGAATAAAAGGCGTTAGCTTTTTCCCCCCCAGAAACTACATTTGATTCAAGTTATAAATGTCTATATACTCTGGGGAATCCCTACAGTACATACTGATAGCAAAAATTCACTTAATACACTCCAGACATATCAAGTTTTACTGTACTTTTACATAACGTGCCCAACGAAATTTCGCTACGAACTTTTCATATATATATTATTGTATTCTGTAGGGTGCCCATCCTTCCCGTTTTCATAAAAATTGTCCCGGGGTTCCCCAGACATGCTTTTGGGACGCTGATATGTTCCTTTTTTCAAGATGAAATGTTTTCATCGACATTTATAAAACAAACAACTGCCAGAGTAATAGAATATTATGACATTCAGATAACTTTCAATTCATGTATAGATTTATTTATATTATCGAAATGTTAGTCTCTTTTCTTTTCTTTCTTGTAGTTTACCAACATTTGCATAATGAAAACATTCGTTTTGATAATATGAAAACCGCTGCTGAATTTATTTTGGCACTATCTGGTTCCATTGCTTTCATAAACTCAGGAAAATCATCTGTTCATTCCTTTGAAATAGGTTTTTATAATTATTAATTTTACTGTGTTAATACGCGATCTATTTTGTTTTTCACGAGTTGCATCAACCACAACAACAAAATTCCAAGAAACAAACTGATGGGACTTCAAACGGTAAATTTTGATGTATTTGTTATGTATTTTACTTTTAAATTTTCACTTTCTTATTTAATGCTAGGTTAATTTTCATCTTTATTTACTATTTATCGATGTTTAATTATTATTGCTTGATTAGCTGCTACAAACACACAATTACTTTACATTTTTAATGTAACTGACGAACCAAGGTACATTTTTCAATAACTAATTAATTGGTATTAACTGTTTTTATAGTCAAAATAGCGAATTCAAATTCCTATTCATAACTCAACTCATGCTCAAAGAGTAATTTTTTCCCTTTCTTTTTTGTTCTTTGTAACAGCCGTTCCTCTGATAAATTTCCTAGGGTAAATCTGCTGGGAGGGAAGGTCTCCATGTCAACGTTTCTCCTGAAAATTCCATCCATGGTTCTAAGGTATATTACCTTGATCACCTTGATGGACCTGTGATTCCAGTTAGGATTTCTCCATGACTGCAGGTCGTAAAGAGTCCAGCTATTCTGTTGAGCATTTCTTCTCCATTTTCTTCCAACTTTTTTGATCATTGGATCTTCCTACCTTAAGGCCGGTCTTCCAGATTTCCTTTTGGTATATCTAATGTATATACTTTGAACAAACTCTCTGTCTTGGATTGTCATTAAAAATAATACATAGAATGAATGTTAGAGGTAAAAGAACTCCACCTACTCTCTCTAAAAGATATTTTGAGGATTTATTTTTATTTTTTTTATTTATTTATGTTGTATCTCATGGATCTCGAAATGGTAACTTTTTGTTATTTTCACTTCGGTTGCTAAACACTATAATCCCTCCCCCCTCTTCAGTGTGTGACTAATGTTTGAACGTCACTTCAACAGAGAAAATTATTAGAAATAAAAAGTATAGATAGCTTTAATATTTGATATGAGAAGTTCATGAAACTAACTAGAAGAAATTTTGCTGCTTAAGTATGTATGCAGTAAACTTTATTAGCCATAATCACATTTTTTTTTTTTAGAAGAAGAAGAAAAAAAAAAAGAGTAGAAATGCCAAAGAGAACGTTGCCCTTTGCAATGCAATGCAACATACGCGCTTTTGAGCGTCTCCGTACCGCAATTGGAAGAATGTTACGCCAGTCGATTGGAAAAGGCTTAAGTTCGATTCTCGTCGTGACGAGAGGAATCTTTATATGAGTTGTTTTCAATTACCTCGTTGGTATGTGTCAGACAAGATGGTCAGAATTCGAGAATTAACAACGGATTATCAATATTATTTAGGTACTCCAAGGAGTGCAAGAATGGTTTGGTTTCCTTATTCAAAAGAATATTAAGCACAGTGTCATAGACTTTAAATCTGTGAATAGTAGACTTGCAGTAGTAAGATTAAAGATAAACTACTAAATATATCTATAATACAAGTTATGCACAACAGCCAAATAATGATCAGAAAGTGAATCTCTTTTTGACCTAATCAATAACTTGATCTGTGAAACACCTAAGAAAGGCTTTCTAATAGTGTAAGAGGAATGTAATGGAAGAATTAGAACAGATTCAGGAAGAAAATAAACTTTCTTCTTTGTTGGTCCTTTTAGAATAAAATAAACAAATGACGAGCATGAAACAGATAGAATTTGCTTCGCAGAATTCTCACTATAATCAACACACTTTTCCCACATAAGAATTAACGAAATTGAACCTGTCTCTCCCCAAATGGAAGAACCCAGAACCTGACTGTACTTATAAAAATTAAATATGAAATATATAAATTTAGCAAGAATTAGATCCTTCCCAGGTGCTGACATTGGAAGTGATCCTGATTTTGTCAGAGCAACATTTACGTTGAAATATGGACTTAGAACTACAAGTAAAATAAGAAGACAAAATTTTAACCTTATGCAAATCAAATCACACACCACTAAAGAAATGTTTAAAGCAGATATTTCTTCTCCTCTTCCCACAATTCCTATCTACTCTCTTGATCCTGATGCTTCTTGCCAAAAGTTTTCACTGACAATCATTGAAGCAGCTGAAAATATCCTAGGAAAAGATATATATCAATAAATCTTGAATTTCCCAAGAAATACTAGAGCTTTTTGAACAGTACAGAAGATTAAGACCAATTCGGAACCTGGAGAAGAACGAACAGTATAATCATCTGAATAGACAGATTAAAAAGGAGACAGAACCTGTAAAATCAAGTGGTTATCCAGAAAATGCAAGGAAACTAAGAATTATCTTCAAAAGAATAACTACATAAAGCATCAAAAGATATATTTCGGTGATTACACCACATTTTTTTATTATTCAGTTATATAAAACACTGAAATAATAGTTCCCGACAAGTTTCGTAAATCGTAGGATTTACATCTTCAGGGTGTAAATAGTATAACTTAAAGTTTAAACAAGAGAATTAATAAATACAAATCATAACCGCCTGGCTATTCATAAAACTCAAATAACAGAATGCAGATATATAACGTTATTGACGTTGAACAATACTGGACGATGTCACGTGTTCTTGTTCTCGTTCATACAGTCCGAGCTCAGATTGAGGTAGATTTTTTATTAGAGCTGACCACACTTGATGGAGAATTAAACCTTGATTTTTATTGCATTGGGTTGGGTTTTTTAGCATATTAGCAGCTTCTTTAAATTTTCTTATATAACTGTTGTTTTCTATGTATGACATCGTCGTTTTATGCCAAAACTCGAAACCAAGTCTCCTTCGTGGTCGAGCGCCGTGGTGTGCAAACGCCACATCCACTGAGCTACACAGGTTCTAAGAAATATATATATATATATACATACCTCCCTCGATGAGTCTTTTGACTCCTTGGAGGCCTGAATAATAATAATTATTGAAATTCGGTTGAAGAGAGTTAGCATTTCAACTCATTTGTTGGCTATGCTTTTATCTTTCGGTCGCGCGATCTTTTGTTAATATCGCACCACCCATTATGCACGTCTTAATAACCTGCCATTGCTGTCTGTTTCGCGTTAGGCTTAATTACCGTAAAGGGAGAAAAGTCACAAAACAGAAAAAATATTCCGGGTCCAGTGCATAAAAAAGTTTCGGGGCTCGGCCCCGGAGAGCCCTGGCTGAATTTAACTACTGATTTTTAGACATCTTACTCTCGTGAACTGAAGCAAAAATGGAATTAAGTTTTCAGACTTTCAAGCTGTATTTGGGGGGGGGGGAGTATAGCAGACCATATACAGGGGGACCATAATTAAAGAGAGGTGTTCAGAGCCCATGTAACAAAAAAAATTATTAGACGAAATTCAATCAAACTTGGGGTAAGTACACCTCGAACATCGGGTTTTGATTTACAGGAGATAAAAAATAATACAAAATTCTGCCAGCAGGGAACATTTGGCACTATAAGCCAAATTATAGTGCCAAATTCGCGTAGTTGGGGATTAATTAAACAGTAATTGCTAGAAGAAACATAACAAATCAATTTTTGTGTTCGTAAAACTTACAGATGTGGTTTAATATGTCCTCCTTTCAAATGTTCTAAGAACTCCATTCTGTGAATGACATTTTCTACAGCGGAACTCAACAGATCTGCATTGATTTGCCTCACATGCTGCGTTATTCTGTCTTTCAAGGTTGCTAAATCAGAAACATGTCCTTCATACACCACTCGTTTCAGTTGACCCTACACCAAAAGTAACAGGGGATTGAGATCAGGAGAATATGGTGGTCATGCTGTGGGAAATGCACAACTAATCACTCTGTGTTCTGTGAAGTGTTTTCGTAACATTCGCTGTACCAGCAATCCAATGTGAGGTGGTGCTCCACCCTGCATGAATAGGTAGAGTCAAGGCATCTTCACTGCCACAGTGGTGGAACAACAAAGTTGCGCAGCATCTCTCAGTAACCGACAGCAGAGATGGTACAAGTCACTGGTCCTGTTGGGCTAAGTTCTTCGAAAAAGTACGGACCGATAATAAACGATGCAGTGAAACCACACCACGCTGTGCCTTTCGGTGAGTGTAAAGGGGTTTGATGGACACATGAGGGTTATTCGCAGCCCAAATGCGGCAGTTGTGTGAGTTAACACTACCGTTCAGATAAAAATGTGCCTCATCACTCCACAAGGTCTTCCATGGCCATGCATCACCCACCTCCCTCCGAGCTAAGAACGTCAGGGCAAACTGCAATCGAGTTTCTCATCACCATAAAACAAAGCTTGAGTGTGGGAGATATTATAAGAGAAAAATCTCAACATTTGATGCACAATTTTCCACACAGTTGAGTATGGCATGTCCAGTTGCCTTGATATTGCCAAAGCACTGCTGGACCCTTGTGCATTATTTATTCCGTGTTCCACGGAATGAATAACGTTATTATTCCTCAACAAGTTTATGGATCATTTCTCAACAACTTGACCAAGATGCAGTTGCATCTTGGTCAACTTGTTGAGGAAAAATCCGTTTGCGCCCTCGTCCTGGCCTCACTGCTAAAGATCTGCTATTTTCAAATCGTAAAATCGTTTTTCTAAATTTGTTATTGTCATTGGATCTTTTTTCTTATCCTTCAAACGTCCGAATTCTCGAAGCGCGGCATTAGCGTTACCGCGTTGTTGATAGTAGAGCTTGACTAGCAACGCACGTTCCGGTAAGATGAGATCAATATCAATTCAATCTTATCAGAATGACGCAAATCCGTTTCGGTCCTTATATCCACCAGCTTGTCAGTAAAAGCTGTGCATTACGCTATTCTAGATCCAATTTTCCGCTAGTTGCAGAATTTTGTACTTTTTTTTCTGTAAATCAAAACCCCATGTTCCAGAGTGTACTTACACCAAGTGTGGTTGAATTTCGTCCAATACATTTTTAGCTAAAGAGCTCTGGACACCTCCTCTCTCTAATTATGATCATCCTGTATTTACACTCCATATTATTGGGAAAAAAATACATAGAACATAATAAAAGTAATGTGCCATAATTTTATTGATCTACAGAAAGATTTCGATTCTGTTTAGCATTGCCCTTTTGAAATATCCACAGCATTAAGGCATTGATAGCAAAATAATACGCCTGACTGATTCTCTTTATTCATCTTCTGAAGTAAGTAGTGAGTGACCAGTGGAGTGAGGCGTGACACTGGAGTGCCAACAACAACAACGTTACTGGCTTGCTGGGTGAAGCATAAAATGCTTTTTGTTTTCCCCTTTGTCTGTGTCGAGAAGCTTGATGGGGGAGGGGGTGAGCCTTATGCTCGCACTATGTGAACTATGGAGTTAGCTCTGTTCTGCTGAGAGCAGCATTGCCTTGGGTCTTTTATGTTTGTGATAGTCATGTTCACTATAACTGGAAGCTTGTCTGATTAGTGGGTTGGGATGAGCGTGTGCCTTGCTGAAGAACTTTTCCGCATGGTCATGAAGGAGAGAATGAATGTCTCTGGGTTCCGGTTTCTCTGTGGATCTGCATGTTTCTGACGAACCATGGGGCGTCCAAAATCATCCGCAGGCATTTGTTTTGTATCCTCTGTAGTTTCAGGATGTTAGATTTGGATGTGTGACTCCATGCTGGGAATGCATATGTGATTACTAGTCATATTACCATCTGATATAGTAACGGCTTGTTGCGTGTATCTAATTTGCTGTTGCAGTTGACCCTAACCTATAGCTATGGTTCTGGATGTCTTTGTGCCTATGAGCTTGATGTGGCTGTTGAAATTTAGCTTTTTGTCTAGCTGTACTCCAAGATATTTGGTTTCTGTCTGCCATGGTATCTTTTTTCCGAGGAGTTGAATGTCATCTTGGATGAAGGCTTTGCGTCTGGCGAATAGTATAGCTGAGCTTTTGACGGGGTTTACTTGTATCCTCCAGTCCGAGAACCATTTCTCTAGCTTTGTGATGGTGTCCTGGAGACGACTGATCGCCAGGTGTGGGTGGAGAGATCTAGTCATTATGGCTGTGTCATCAGCATATAGGGCTGTGATGATAGTCCTCAGGTTCTGTGGAATGTCAGCCACGTAGATTGTGAAAAGAAAAGGAGCCAACAGGGATCGCTGTGGTACTCGTGCCATGATTTGGCACCTAGTTGAGATGGTGCCATTTATTTTTATCTGCATGGATCTGTCAGTGAGGTACGATTTTATTAGACGGGTAAGGTTTGTTGGAATGTTGGCCTGAATGAGTTTGTAGAGTAATCCTTGATGCTATACCTTGTAAAAGGCCTTGGTAATATCCAGAAAGACTGCCGCTGTGTGAAGGTTCCAGTTGTATCCTTGAATGATATATTCTCCACTAGTCGGTGTATTTGTTACACTGTGCTGTGTACATGGCGGAAGCCAAATTGTTCGTTTGGAATTATTCCTAATTGGTCTGATGTTTCTTGTAGTCTTGAGAGGATGATTTTTTCAGCAATCTTTCCTAGGTTGGAAAACAGGCTTATCGGACGGTAGCTTGGCTGAAGTTGTGGATTGTTTCCTGGCTTTTTTATTGGTATGATGTCAGCTGTTTTCCATGCAGTGGGGAAGTGTTGTATCCTCAGTATTGCATTGGTTATGTTAACCAGGTGCACAATAGCCTTTCGAGGAAGTAGTTTATCTGGACCTGGAGCTTTTTTGTTGTTTATATGTTTTATGATGTTGGTTATTTCCATTGGAGTAGTGGGGGTGATGCTGTCTGGTTTGTCTGTGGTCTGTCTTAAGGTACACTTGACCTGTGGGTAATGTTTATGCTATCATATGATGGGCTGCATTGTTTTTCTAGTTTTTCTGCTATTGCTTCTGCTTTTTCTGTATCAGTGTGCACCGTTCCATGTGCAGTTTGCATGGGGGTAGAGGATTGTATTTGGTTCGCAGGATCTTCAGAAATTTCCATATTGTGTGATCTTCTGGGTTGAGTGATGACAGTTTATTGTCCCAATCCTGATATTCCTGTGGTTTTGAAGTGCTTTTCTAACTTGTTTGTTCAAGTTATTCAGTGTTTTCTTATCCTGTGGGGCTCTTGTGTTGTGGTATCTTTTTTCCTGGCTTTGTTTTTTGTTCTGATGAGGTCCATGATGTTTTCTGGGAGCCGTCTGGTTGGATGATTGGTTGTGTTTTTGGTGACTAATTCTAGTGCTTTTTTGATATGGTTTGTTTGATTGCTTACTGCTTCATCTATTTCTTCTTTTTTGTGGATGATGGGTACTGGGCCAATGTATTCTGGTAGGATTTTGGCTAGCCTATCCTATGATATGGAGGTGTGCTGGGGCCAGTTGGTCTTGCGTGCCAAGTTTGATCAGGATTGGGTTGTAGTCAGATGATAATTCATTGATCATCTCTAGTTGGTATTGATAACTGATGTTTCTAAGGATAGCTATGTCAAGCACATCTGATCTGCCATGAGGGCTGTAATGAGTGTGCTCATTGGGTCTTGCTACCACAACTGAGTTATGTGTTGAGTAGTTGTGTAGTATGCGTCCACTTCTGTTGTTGGTGGTGCTAAACCAGGCTGTGTGCTTGGCGTTTAAGTCTCCTGCTATGATGGTGGGGTCTGTGGTGCCAAGGACAGCATCCAGATCTGTTGTAAGTAAACGGTTGCTTCGTGAGTTGTAGGCAGCATATATCTTGAGGCTTCCTGCGTTGCTTGTGTGGACTTGTATTCCTGTAATTTCCAGGTTGGTAGTCTGTGGGTAGGATATGGCGTTATGGTGGAAGTACGGTTTGATATAGATGGAAGTGCCTCCCCCCCTCTGGTGCTGATTCTATCGGTTCAGTACATTGTGTATCCTCTCACCTTTGGGTTGTTAGAGGGTCTCAGATGGGTCTCGTTGATTAGTATTATGTCAGGGTTGTATCTGAGTGCAAATTCCTGTAGTTCTAGTGTTTTGCCGGAGAAGCCGTTGCCATTCCAGGCTGCAATTAGAAGCGAGTTGGGTTTTACTTTTGTTTTATTCATTGTTGAGTGCTGTCAGTATGGAATGGGTTCCTTGCAGGAATCTCTTTGTGGAGGATGGAGTTGGATTTTGTTCTGCTGAATTCCTGCAGCATAGCGGCTAGCGAGGCAGTCAGTATTGCTGTGATGTTGGAGACTATTTGGTTTCTTTGTATTGTGTCCTTTGGGTAGGCTGCTTCTGCATAGGTCTTGGTGGGAGGTTGAACCCTTTCCTGACTTTTGTGGATAGGGTTTTGTTGATTTGATGACTGTGCAGCTGAGATGCTTTGAGTGGCCCAGATTGGGGGAGGTTGGATGGGTATTGAAGTTCCGTGGTTTCTGGGGTGGTGGTTGCATCCTTTGTAGTTTGCTGGGTGAGGACCTCCACAGTTGGCACATTTGGCTGGTGTGGTTCTTGGTTTTGTGCACAATGGTTTGATGTTTCTCACCACACTTCAGGCATCTGAACTCGGCTTTGCATAGTCTTTAGGCATGGCCAAACTTTTGGCAACGATGGCATTTCCCTTTTCCTGAGTGGTTACTGGAGTGCCGTTTATTACCAATTTTATTTAACTACTTCCTCGAAGAAGACGTAAGTGAAAGCATGGAGAAATGCAATGTTGGAGTCACAGGAGGAAGAAGAAGAAGAATAAACCATCTAAACTTTGCTGATAATATTGAGCTCCTAACAGAAAACAAATCAAATCTTCAAGAAATCACCACAAAGTTAGCTCATACTCTTAAAATGTATAGCTTAATCATAAGTGCCCAAAATTCAAAAATAATAAGAAATGTCTGTTTCTGACCATGAAGGAAGTGCTGTGGCAGAAGCGGAGAAAATCCTACTAGTAAATCTATAGAAAAAGTTGGTCAGTTTTCAAATACCTAGGCCAAATCTTTAATAAAGATTTGGCCTAGGTATTTGAAACAATTACAAACAGGTTATGTCTTATTGATACACTAGTTAATTCAGTACTCCGATACAGAATGAAACTTCAAAAAAAAAAAAATCAGCTAACGCCTTTTTATTCCCGTATATACAGGGAGTAGGCGAGGCCGTTTTTTTAGCCCTATCTTACTTTTTTGGAGACTGAGTGGGCAGTTCAATCTCCACTGGTACCCAATGAGAGATAGCTGGCCCAAGGCTATCACTAAAGCAGCACGCAGTGAAGAGAGACGTTTCTACAGGTCCCGCCATCTCGTGGTCCCTAACCCTAACACTCATATTTAATGTCTGAAATAATGTGGGTTCTACGGTCGATTTTCTTGAGTTTACGGAATGAAAAACCCGAGTTTCCGGGAGAAAAAACCCGCTTGCCCGTGCCAGAGATCGACTACTCGAAAACCGGTCGAAAAAAAGGCTTAGAAAAATTTCCTGTAGTCGCCGACTAGACTCGAAACCAAGTCTTCCTTTGTGCGGCCAAGCACCGTAGTATGCAAACGCCACATTCACTGAGCTACACAGGCTTAATCTTGGATCCTTTTAAAAGAAGATGAAAACTAATACATTTATTCCAGCGATGTTCCAGCGCCATTATCCCTAAGTACAATCGTTGCTGGCATATGAAATGAGGTGCTATAGACGTCGCCTAGAGATTGCACACACTTATCACAAATTCTATCGTAAGGATTGACATCATAACAAAAATTCGAAGGAAACAACTCATCTGCTTGGTCATATCAACAGATCTACACACACACACACACACACACACACACACACACACACACACACACACACACACACACACACACACACACACACACACACACACACACACACACACACACACACACACACACACACACACACACACACACACACAAAAAAAACCGCAATAAACTGGACAGACAATATAAAAAATAAATGGACACATGCTTCATTTACGGAACTGAAAGCTTGCTGATCGAGTACTGGCTGGAAGATTTCTGTTAGAAATATTGCCTGATATCTACTCAACGACCCTCACAATAATAATAATAATAATAATAATAATAATAATAATAATAATAATAATAATAATATTTAATAAATAAATAAATAAAACATGCAAGGGAAAAAACCCAGCATACTTCAGAAATAAATAACGTATCTCACTAGTAGAAATATTAAAGGAGAGGAGCAGGAATTAAATTACGGAAAAATTCTTTTCGTAAAAACAGTTTTATGGATACTTTTTTTTTTTACATACTTTTAAACTTTTTTTTTTTTGTTTACACACATTTATTAGATCGGTAATGCAATTGCCGTAAATCTGTTCAATCGTTATGCTACTGGAGCAAGTAAAACGCGGTAGAATCAGAAGCGACAAACGCTTTTTATGATTGGTTCCTTTAACAGTTTGAACACATCTAAAGTAATATCCAATTTAAATGTTTATAGTGTGCTTTTGTAAGAGAATGCCATATCTCTTAAATTCTGAAGACATAATCAGATACTATTTCCCATTCGTAAGTGAATAAAGTCAACCCAAATATAACAATGTAGTACCATACTTTTTCCACAGGACAGACAATGCATGAAAGCCGCAACAAATTAGGCATAAATCGGAAACAGAACAAGCAGGCGTGCATGATATTAAACTATATTACTATATTAGAGCCTTTCAACTGAATGTGAGTTATCCGATCTCATACCGTGTTGGCAGGGTTTCTCCTCCCGGAGACTTGGGTTTTTCATCCCATGAACACACATATCTATAGACATAAAATAACTACTATTAGAGGTATGCAGCAGAGAAATAGCAGGCTATATTAAATTGCCTAAAACTCCTACTCAGTGTAGCCCAACCCGCCTGGACGGAAGAGAATTGGATCAAGTGATATATTATTGTCTGATTTTAACAAAAATTAAAATTTAATGGGCATTTTTCCCCCTCAAAATTAATTCTTCCGTTCCCGAGTTTTTATTTTGAAGATCGGACATGAGGAAGCTATGAGAGTCAAAGAAGTGCAGCCGGAAGATATAATTACAAACGCGTCGAGAGAAAAATAATCAGCTGTTCTCGCAGTCTCAAACATGTTCCGTTTTATCTTAGATTACCAACTCCCTCCCTTGCCTTCGGCCGTTATCAAATGCTTGAAAGATATAGCATTTCATTTCGAGATTCATGTAACAAAATATTACTAACAGAGTCGACTCGACAAGCTATAAAGAGGTGCTGATTTCTTCATTTTACTCATCCCGCAAAACTGGCAAACTGGGCAGAATAACGCAGGCGCAATTCGTTTTTTCATCTAACAATGAAAAAACGAATTTATAATTTCAAAATTATTTTTATTTTTCAACATAATCTCCCTTAAGACTAATACATTTATTCCAGCGATGCTCCAGCGCCATTATCTTGTCCCTGTAGTGGTTCTCAGTAAGATCTACAAAATACCCCTCTACAGTTGCAATCACCTCTTGATTCGAAGAAAAACGCTAACTAGTGAGGAAGAGTTTTAGTTCTGGGAATAGATACAATTCAGAAGGAACCAAAACTGGGGAATATGGTAGATGTTCCAACAATTCATAGTGCATATTCCTTAATTTTCCCATTGCCAAAAAACCTTTGGGGCAGTGCATTGTCCTGATGAAAGATTATTTTTTTTCTGCAAACCGGGTCTTTTCTCACGAATTTTTTCGTCTATTCTGGTTAAAAGATCGGAATAATATTCCCGGTATTGCTTTATCCCTTTCCAGGTAATTAATAAACAAAATGCCTTTAACATCCCAAAACACCGATGCCATGATCTTTCCTGCTGATGGAACTGAACAACTGGCTTCTGTCCACTGTTTTGACTGCTGTTTGGATTCTGGTGTGCAATGGTGAATCCAAGTCTCATCCATAGCAATAAATCGATGCACAAAATCAGTTTTATTCTTGTTAAAACGCTCCAAGCACTGTGCAGAGATTTTCATACGAGTGCGTTTTTGATCTGCTGTGACAAGCGCGGCATCCATCTTGCGCAAAGCTTTTTCATTTGCAATTTTTCATGCAAAATATACCCTACACGTTCTTTAGAAATGGCTATAGTCTCAACAATTTCACGCACTTTGACTTGCTGGTCATCCAATACCATATCGTGTACGTGATCAATGATTTCTGGTGTTGTTACACTTTTTGAACGTCCTTCATATGGATCATCTTCAAGGCTGGTACGGCCACGTTTAAACTCGGCAGCCCATTTCTTAACTGTCGAAAACGAAGGAAGGAGAAGAGTGCCATCATCATTTATGAACTTCGAATGAATTTCTTTTGGCGTTAAACTTTCTTTTACAAAGAATTTTATAACCGCACGATATTTAATTTTATCCATTTCAAGGGATACAGACAACACTTTTGCTTCAGACAGCTGTATAAAACAAACTACTTGATAAAATAACTTGCAATTTCACAATGATGCTTATGACAGATGTACCAACTTCGAAAAAATAAAATCGTGCCGATAGTATTGCCATCTATGGTCGAGGAAGAGAACTTTTCAGACCAGCCTCACTGCTTAGATTGTAATTCAAAACAATCGAAAT